>NC_138770.1:107688731-107768731 GCF_965119305.1 Pelophylax lessonae | reverse complement strand
CATGCTTTGAAGGCTCAGTTTACTTCGCTGTCGGCTCCTTTGAGCATGTCTGCCTTGGAGAAACTGCTTAGGGACCCTGGTACTACGAAACTCATTTCTCAATACTATTCTTTTTTGATGACGGATTCCAATCCTAGATTTGCAAAGGCACAGACACGCTGGGTTAGTGTGGGCATTGACTTTAGTGAGGATGACTGGACTGAATTTGCTGAGACCTATCATAAATCAGTTATAGCCTCCAATGACCGCCTGATCCACCTGAAAGTGTTTCATCAGAGCTATTTTACTCCTGACCGCCTACACCGATTCGGTATGCGTCCCACCCGATTGTTCTAGGGGCTGTGGGCGCCAGGCCGACTTTATTCACTGTTTTTGGTCCTGTCCGGTGGTAGCTAAATTCTGGGCTGAAGTTGGCACATTCCTGTCCTCGGTTTTGGGTCTCCCTAATATCCTTCATCCAAAGAATTGCCTGTTGGCCGTGTTCGGAGACCTGTTGGTTACGGGCCGCGTCAAACGCTTGCTTCGCATCCTGTATTTTTATGCTAAGAAGGCGATTCTTCTGTGTTGGAAGGGCCCTATGGGACCTACGATGACTGTCTGGCTTCAATTGATTAATGGCTGCCTTCCCCTTTTGAGTTACGAGGTCATCCACACCTGTTTGATAAAATTTGGCATGGCTGGATATCCAGTCCTCTCACTCTACCTCCACCGAGCTTTGTGGAGACAAGATCCCCTTCTGCTACCCCGTGAGGAATTATAACTGCCCTTCCAAGTGTTGAGTGCAACATATCTTTTTTTTTTTTTTTGAGTATTGACTTGTACTTCTTGTCTTGTTAACCTACAGCTTATCCTATCTTGTTGGTTCTAGGGGGGGGGGGGGGGGGGTGGCTGGGGAGCATCAGCAATCTAAGCAATATTTGTTAGCATTGACATGCTTTGTTTCCCTTCTTGTCAAGAAGGTTTTGTTTTTCTTGTTGGTTCATTGTATTTGTATGTATGTTTGAATTCTCAATAAAAATATCTTTAAAAAAAAAAACAAATACTGTACTGGTGACCCTAGCATAAGGAACAAACTATTCAGAGAAAGGGAATACAATAAGACACGTGGCCACTCACTAAAACTAGAGGAAAGGCGGTTTAACCTTAAAATACGTAAGGGGTTCTTCACTGTCAGAGCAGTAAGGATGTGGAATTCTCTTCCGCAAACAGTCGTATCAGCGGGGAGCATTGATAGTTTAAAAAAAATATTAGATTGGCACCTTAAAGACCACAACATACAGGGGTATACAATGTACGGTTAACATCAAACACACACACACATCATAGGTTGAACTGGATGGACTGATGTCTTTTTTCAACCTCACAAACAATGTAACTATGTAACTATGTAAGTGTAACTGTTTCAAAGTAAGCTTAGCATGTAAATCCTAAAACAAAAAAAGAATATTGTGCAACATACATAATCTGTTCATCGTCATTGACATCTACCATTGTACAGTGCATCCGGAAAGTATTCACATTGCTTTATTTTCCACATTTTGTTATGTTACAGTCTTATTCCAAAATTAATTACATTCATTATTTTCCTCAAAATTGTACAAACAATACCCCATAATGACAACCTGAAAGAAGTTTGTTTGAAACCTTTGGAAATGTATAACAAAACTAAAAAAGGAAAAAAATCCCATATACATAAGTATTCACAGCCTTTGCTCGTGACTTTGTTGAAGCACCTTTGGCACCAATTACAGCCTTTTTGCGTATGATGCTACAAGCTTGTCACACTTATTTTTGGGCAGTTTCTCCCATTCTTCTTTGCAGGACCTCTCAAACTCCATCAGGTTGGATGGGGAGCGTCGGTGCACAGCCATTTTAAGATCTCTCCAGAGATATTTTATGGGGTTCAAGTCTGGTCTCTGGCTGGGCCACTCAAGAACATTCATAGTTGTCCTGTAGCCACTCCTTTGTTATCTTGGCTGTGTGCTTAGGGTTGCTGTCTTGTTGGAAGATAAACCTTCGCCCCAGTCTGAGGTTCAGAGCGCTCTGAAGCAGGTTTTCATCAGGGTTGTCTCTGTACATTGCTGCATTCATCTTTTCCTCAAGCCTGACTAGTCTCCCAGTTCCTGTTGCTGAAAAACATCCCCACAGCATGATCGTGCCACCGTGCTTTACTGTAAGTATGGAATTGATCAGGTGATGAGTGGTGCCTGGTTTCCTCCAGATATGACGCTTGCCATTCAGGCCAAAGAGTTCAATCTTTATTTCATCAGACCAGAGAATTTTGTTTTTCATGGTCTGAGAGTCCTTCAGATGCCTTTTGGCAAACTCCAGGTGGGCTGTCAAGTGCCTTTTACTGAGGAGTGGCTTCTGTCTGACCACTCTACCATACAGGCCTGATTGGTGGAGTGCCGCAGAGATGGTTGTTCTTCTGGAAGGTTCTCCTTACTCTGTCAGAGTGATCATCGGGTTCTTGGTCACCTTCCTGACTCAGGCTCTTCTGCCCCAACTGCTCAGTTTGACCAGGCGACCAGGCGGCCGTTTTAGGAAGAGTCCTGGTGGTTCCATACTTTTTCCATTTATGAATGATGGAGGCCACTGTGCTCATATACGTATGTCATATTATTATTATTATTATACAGGATTTATATAGCGCCAACAGTTTGCGCAGCGCTTAACAAAATGAGGGCAGACATTACAGTTACACTACAATTTGGAACAAAAGGAATCAGAGGGCCCTGCTCGTTAGAGCTTACAATCTAAAGGGAGGGTCAATTGATACAAAAGGCAATAGCTGTGGGGGATGAGCTGATGGAGCAAGAGAAACAGCGTTATTAGTTAGTAGCCGGGTAGGCTTCTTTAAAGAGAAGGGTTTTCAGGGATCGTCTAAAGATGGATAGATTAGGGGACAGTCGGATAGATTGGGGTAGAGAGTTCCAAAGAATGGGAGAAGCTCTGGCGAAATCCTGGAGGCGAGCGTGGGAAGAGGTGACAAGGGAGCTAGAGAGCAGGAGGTCTTGGGAGGACCGAAGAGAGCGGCTAGGTTGATATTTTGAGATCAGGTTAGTGATGTAGCTGGGGGCAGAGTTGTGGATGGCTTTGTAAACTATTGTTAGCACTTTGAATTTTATTCGTTGGGTGAGTGGAAGCCAATGAAGGGATTGGCAGAGAGGGTTGGAGGACACTGAACGGTTGGTAAGGTGGATAAGTCTTGCAGCTGCATTCATTATGGATTGAAGGGGGGATAATCTATGTAAGGGTAATCCAATGAGGAGGGAGTTGCAATAGTCGAGGCGAGAGATAACCAGGGCGTGAATTAAGAGCTTGGTGGTGTCATTGGTTAAAAAGGGGCGTATTCTAGCGATGTTGCGGAGGTTAAGGCGGCATGATTTGGACAGGGATTGGATGTGAGCCTGAAAGGACAGTGCAGAGTCCAGGGTTACCCCTAGCACCCTGGCATGTGTGGAAGGACTAATAGTTATTCCATTGATCTTGACAGAGAATTCCGGGGAAGGGGCACGTAGAGGAGGAAATATCTGTGATAACGCCCAGTGGGAGGCGAAACGCGTCGACGCAATTTCCGGTTCCACGCCTTTTGTGGCGTCATTTCCGGTATCGGTGGAACGCACGCCGGAGCCAGAGGAGCCCTCTGCACACCGTGATCCTAGCGATCTGCTATACCGATATATGACTGTACACCGCCTGTTTTTACTTCATCAAATGTGAGTTTTTTATCTGCAAGTTTAATAAACATGATTTTGTAGCAATATCACACTATTGGGAATTTTTTCCTTCTACATATGGTCCTATTCTGGTGAGAGCCTGTAGGAGACCCCCTAGTGGTCATAACCAAGATCAAAGGAGTATTGCCTGGATTGTATGCCGGACTTTGCCTTTGTGACCCTTACACTATATGGTCTAGGGGTCCACTTTGTCCGGTAAGTGGAATATCCTGGGGGAGAGGAAAAAAGTCACCTTATCACTACACCATTGCAGCATGAATTTGCACATGATCTCCAGCACCTGAGCACTTTATTCCTTTTTTTACCTGATAACTTTCACTGGCTACTTGCTGAAGCACATGTTTGGAATATTGTTTGGACTGTTATTTGAGATCTACGGATTTATTGTTTATGAACTTTATCTATTTATTCACTTGACGGGGTGTTTTAATGATTGAATGTAATTTTTTCTATTTAGAGTTTGAATCGTGATCATTTATATATATATTTATGCACGCCCAGCACTTTATTGTTTATTATACCAAATCTGCGCTGTTCCCTTGTATTTTCACACTTTAAAATCCTTTTGATTTTATGCACAGCAGCACTTTTGAGGCACTAATATATTACCATAGCGCAGCATTAATTTCTTGTTTTTCATATGATATATATAGTTTAGAATTAGCGACCACACTTTACACAAGTGCCTTGACGTGGCAGTATGGCTTTCCATGAATTTGCAAATGTATGAACAAATTAAATTATAATCTCTGATTTGTTTAAAATGTTTAGCCACTTTAAGACCGGAAGATTTTCCCCCTTAATGACCGGACCCTATTTTGCGATTTGGCACTGTATTACTTCAACGGACAATTGCGTGGTCGTGCAAGGCTGTACCCAAACAAAATTTATGTCCTTTTTTCCCCACAAACAGAGCTTTCTTTTGGTGTTATTTGATCACCTGTGCAATTTTTTTTTTTTTTGCGCTATAAACAAAAAAAGAGTGGCAAATTTGAAAAAAAAAATATTTTGCACATTCTGCTACATGACATTCTCAAAAAAATTTTTTAAAAATCTAAATTTTTAACATTTTAGGCCAATTTGTTTTCTACTACATATTTTTGGTAAAAATAAAATCGCCATAAGCGTATTTTGATTGGTTTGCACAAAAGTTAAAAGTAAAGTGGTTAAACAATTTAATTAGATTTTGTTTTTGTGTTGGTTAACTGGAGAACTTTTATATTTCTTTGTATAGTGTCCTTCCCATGTGTACTTTTCATTTTGCTAGTTATAAATTGATCTGAGCAGCTGACATAATAACATTAATAACAATAATATTAGGTGTTCTAATTCTACTCTATCCAAAAAAACAAAAAAGTTTTGGCAGTGGGAGTTTGTTTTTGGACTTCAGAATACATTGCTGGAGTGCTCAACTCCAAAATAGCACACATCTCTATGGATGTCATGTTACAATGTATCATTATTAATTAAAAGATTTCCGGTCTTTTAGTGTCCAGATTAGTTTAGTAATGGAATACTAACTGCCCTCAGGGAACAGCCATTATGTATGATTATCTGCAATGTTTCATCATTATGTAATCTTCTTTTACAGAGACAGAAATTTAAAGGATACGTTCACCTTTACAAAAAAAATAAAATAAATGTACATTTTTTTGCATAGCTGGGCTCTTTTTAAATTATGGTAGGCAGTGCGGGGAGAAGATTGCCGGCCCGCTGTCAAGGGGAGGGGAATCGTGGGAGCAGTCAGATGCTGAACATGTTACATGTTACACCCTAAATATGCATGTAACATAAATAGGTAATCTCACCTTACGGCTGAAAATACAAACACTCTTCACTTTAAAGGGGACCAAATAACACCGCTCCTTAGGGAAGATGCATCCAGACCTCCAATACTCATAGGACTAAAGGCACAGACACTCCTCATAAGAATTGGACCAAGTAGCACTGCTCCATTAGAATGTTAAACCCAGACCTCCAATGCTCTTTCCATAGAACAATCATAGAGAAAGACAAAGGGGGCAAACCATAGCGTGATACTGTAAACAGATACTTTATTCACTCATAAATAAAAAGTGGCCTCTTACTATGTAGCAGGACCGATCAGCGTGAAGTGAACAGCGCTAGATGCACCGGCGCGTCCTGTTCGGATCTCGCCGTGCTCCAAGTGACAGCGGGTGACGTCAGACACTCCTCCTCCCCCCGCACGCGTATCGTCTCCTAGGGGTGGAGACTTCTTCAGCGGACACGCCGGTGCATCTAGCGCTGTTCACTTCATGCTGATCGGTCCTGCTACATAGTAAGAGGCCACTTTTTATTTATGAGTGAATAAAGTATCTGTTTACAGTATCACGCTATGGTTTGCCCCCTTTGTCTTTCTCTATGATTGTTCTATGGAAAGAGCATTGGAGGTCTGGGTTTAGCATTCCAAAAGAGCAGTGCTACTTGGTCCAATTCTTATGTGTCTGTGCCTTTACAGTAGTCCAATGAGTATTGGAGGTCTGGATGCATCTTCCCTAAGGAGCGGTGTTATTTAGTTCCCTTTAAAGCAGGCATGTCCAACCTGCGGCCCAGAACCACAGGCAATGCGGTCCACTGCCCCCTGACAATTTTTTTTGTTGTTGGGGAGGAAGGAAGTCGGGTCAGGAGCACAGCCACAGCAGCTTCCAACTAACGTTAGGCAGAGGCTGCCTAGGAGGGGAGGGGGGGGGGGTGAGCATGTGCAGTGTTTCTGACTCATACCACCATTAACACTTCAAATTACTGAAGTGGTCATGGTGGTTAGAGTGTTCCTTTATTATCTCTCAGAAGAAGTAAACCTCTGTATACTAATTCCATTTCATTTGATCATCCTCTAGTTGTGCTAAATTAGTGTGGGGGGGCGCGGCGGCACGGGAAGGGCGCAGCAGCATTTTATTACTTATATACCTTAACTATAGTATATATTTTATATGCGGCCCAAAAAAATTTCTCTACACTCAATGTGGCCCCGAGAAGCCAAAGGGTTGGACACCCATGCTTTAAAGTGAAGAGTGTTTGTATTTTCAGCCGTAAGGTCAGAGGCCATTTTATGTGGTGGTGGGCAGTTTGTTCACTGAAGAGCACATCTCAGGATTTTTATTATCCGCACCTCTTCCTCATGGGCTTATGCATGGACTCTGTATCATCCATTTTAGCATGATTTGTTTTTTAGTCACATATGTGTTTCATTGTGACTTATGAGCGCTGCACTATTTCTCATATTCTCATTTCTAATATTTTCATGCTGTTTTTTTGTAATTTGAACCTGAGTGTCCAGCTGCTGTGTTCTTTTCTAGTTTTGACTGTGCGCTGATATATTTTGCTTTTTCACATAGGTAATCTGGTTGAAAAAAGACACGGGTCCATCCAGTTCAACCAACAGAGAAAAAAAAAAGAAAACCAACACTCAAATAGAAAGCTTCTATCCAATACCCACATGTGATACATAGGAAGGCAAAAAACCCCAGTAAAGCATGATCCCATTTGCTCTAGCGTGGGAAAATAATTCCTACCTGATCCCCCAAGATGCAGTCGGATATTCCCTGGATCATCTTTACCTAGAAGGCCTCATGCACACTGGAGGTTAACAAAAAAGCCAGTAGCATTAGGCCCCTTTCGCACGGGCTGTCTGATCAGGTCCGCCTCTCAGTTTTTCAGGTGGACCTGATCGGACCTTGCACTCTCCCCTATGGAGTGGCGGATGTCACTGCCCATATGTCTGCTGACCTCTGCTGCTCTCTAATCCTATCCTGCCTGCAAAATCCAGATGGATGGTGGCCTTTTTTTTCCATCTGTTTGGCGGATCAGATCAGATCGGATGAAAACAGACTGGCGACCTGTTTTCACCCAATTTCCCTATAGAGGAGAGCGGGACTGTGTCTGTCTCCGCTCTGCACAGTGAATGGAGATGGACCTGTCATTGATCCCCGCTGAGCAGGCGAAACGGAGTCTGCCAAAAAGAGGCCCCCATGTGAAAGGGGCCTTAGCTGTAGAAAGCTGTAGCTGTAGGATGAGTTTTGTAGCGTTTTTGCAATAGCGATTTTCAGCATTTTTTTTAGCATTTTTTAGCTGTAGCTCTTGAGGGAGTCTATTCCACATTTTCATAGCACTTACTGTGAAGAAACCTTTCCGTATTCGGTGATTAAATCTCTTTTCCCCTTGTCCTCTGTGATGACCTTAAAGTAAATAACTCAACACCAAGATCACTATATGGACCCCTTATGTATTTATACATGTTGATAATTTTTTCCCCTTAATCACCTCATCTCAAGAGAGAATAAACTCAGTTCCTCTAATCTTTTCTCATAGCTGAGCTCCTCTATGCCTCTTATCAGTTTGGTTGCCCTTCTCTGCACTATCTCCAGTTCCCCAATATCCTTTTTGTGAATTGGTGCCCGAAACTGAACTGCATATTCTAGAGGAGGTCTTACTAATGATTTGTACAGGGGAAAAATGATATTTCTCTCTCTGGAATCCATACCTATCTCAAAGAGCAGCTCCAATCTGGGCAAAAAAAATTAAAGTCAGCAGCTACATATACTGTAGCTACTGACTTTTAATAAAAGGACACCTGTCCAGGAAACCAAAGATGTCGGCACCCCAAGCCGATTCTTCAATCAGCTTCGGGTGCAGGCGCCAGCATCTTCACTAAGGGGAACCGACAGTAAAGCCTTCAGGCTACACAGCTGGTTTCCTACTGTGCACTCAATAGTCACGCTGCACTTTCTGAATGGTCCCGCCATCTTCTGGGACCTGTGTGTGTCCCAGAAGGCAGCTGGAGGATGGAGAAGGGACCGGACATACTCTGCGATTTCCGCTCCGATCTTGTCAAAACCAGGTACTCGCTCCCCTCTCCTTCCAAAAAATGTGACAGTGGAGAGGGGGGGGGGGGGATGTGAACAAGCAGAGCTTCCCCTTTTGGGTGGAGCTCTGCTTTAATACAAGAAAGGATTTTGCTCGCTTTGGAAAACGCTGCTTAGCATTGCATGGCGTTATTATCTTATTATCTACCAGAACACCCAGATCCTTCTCCTCTATGGATTACCCCAGTTGTATTCCCCCTAGTATGTGTGATGCATGCATGTTTATTTTTAGCCCCCAAGTGCATAACTTTACGTTTATTAACATTAAAATTAATTTGCCACATAGTTGCCCAATAAAACAGTGCATTGAGGTTGTTTTGTAAGTTGGAGACCTCCTGTAAGGAAGTTATTCCACTGCAAAGCTTGATGTCATCTGCAAAGACTGAAATGGTACTTTTAATCCCAGACCCTATATTATTTAAAAAATATATTAAAAAGTAAGGGTCCCAACACTGAACATTGGGGTACACCACTGATAACCTTACACCATTCAGAGTAATAATCATTAACCACTACTCTCTGAATTCTATCTTTTAGCCAGTTTTTTATCCATTCACAAACTGATATTTCCAAGCCTGTAGACTTTACCTTACACATTAGCTGTGTGTGGGGAACTGTGTCAAACGCTTTTGCTAAATCCAAGTATACTACGTCCACAGCCACCCCTCTGTACAAGGTTTTACTTACCTCCTCATAAAAAGAAATCAGATTTGTCTGATAACTTCTGTCTTTCATGAATCCATGCTGTCTGTTGCCTAAAATATTTTTTTTCTAGCAAGAACTCATCTATGTGGTCTTTTATTAAGCTCTCCAGTATCTTCCCAATTATAGAAGTTAAACTAACAGGTCTATAGTTACTTGGTAAAGACTTTGGTCCCTTTCTAAATATAGGCACCACATTGGCCCTACGCCAATCCAGTGGTACTATTCCAGTCATTAACGAGTCCTTTAACCACTTAAGCCCCGGAGGATTTTCCTGCTAAACCACCAGGGGGTATTTTGCGATTCGGCACTGCGTGACTTTAACAGACAATTGCGCGGTCGTGCGACGCTGTATCTAAACGAATTTGGCGTCCTTTTTTTCCCACAAACAGAGCTTTCTTTTGGTGGTATTTGATCACCCGTGCGATTTTTACTTTTTGTGCTAAAACAAAAAAAGAGCGTACATTTTGCAAAAATAACAATATTTTTCACATTTTTTTATATGAAATTCCCCCCAAAAAAAATGTAAAAATCAAAATTTTTTAAAATTTTCGGCCAATTTGTTTTATGCTACCTATGTTTGGTAAAAAAATCGCAAAAAGCGTATTTTGATTGGTTTGCGCAAAAGTTATCGCGTTTACTAACTAAGGGAAAGATTTCTGTCATTTTTGGTGTTTTTTTTTTTAACGTGTAATGGCGGCGATCTGCGATTTTTTTTGCGGTACTGCGACATTGGGGCGGACAGATCGGACCCTTGACTGACATTTTTGACACTTTTGGGGTTACCAGTGACATTTCTACAGTAATCAGTGCTATATATATATGCACTGTTACTGTAAAAATACACTGGTAGTGAAGGGGTTAACTTTATTTGGGAGGGAGGGGCTGTGTCTGTCCCTAGGGGCGTGCTTTCTACTGTGATTGGCTGTGGCTTGAGCTGTAAGGACACTGATCAACGGATCTACATAGTAGATCCATGTGATCAGTGTTTTTACAGCAAGGAGAATGACAGGTGGCTTGTTTACACAAGCTGCCTGACATTCTCCCTCTCCCCCGCCGATCGCCGAGTGACCGGCGGACATCGGGTCCGCTGGTCACACGCGCGGGGGGGTCCGTGACCACGAGGGAGCGGGAGCGCGCCTCCGCGGGCGCGCGCTCGCTCCCCAGAGCCTCACAGGCGAGCGACGTAGACCTACGTCACTCTGCCTGTGAGGGGCTGACTGCCGCAGTAAATATACTGTGAGCAGTCGGCAAGCGGTTAAAATTAGAAACAAAGGCTTTGAAATGAGAGAACTCAATTCTTTTAGAATCCATGGATGTATGCCATCTGGTCTAGGTGCTTTATCCACCTTTATTCTGTCTAAATGTTTCTAGACCATATCAATTTTGAGCCATTGTGGATCATTTGGGGCTGTGTCAATACCATCTCCGCTATTTTTTTGGGGATCGCTTTGTGAATGGAAACAGAACTTTACTGGCACACTTTACAAGGCTGCAAACAGCAACACAAAGGGGTCCTTGTTGGGTAAATTATCTTAGATCTTACAGATACATTTTCCTAACAATTGATTCTTTACAAGTAGAGGGACCTTTGTATTAGAAATTGTATTTAATATAGTACAAGCTGGAAAGTCAAACAGGGCCATTCAAAAAGATGTCATGACAAAAGCAAAAATCATCCTGACAGTCCATCAGATAGGATTTGATAAATGTGAGGCTATTAGGATCCAAGCTGTATTTTATTGACGTGCTGTATGCCACAGGTCAAGCCTTTAACCTGACATAGTCTTCTGTGCTGTCTGTGTGTTTGCAGTAAATGTAGACAACATAATTTGACTTTGGTGAGTGTTCGAATCAATTTCCCCTCATTTGGCATGAAAAGTGTGAGGACGTCTGGTGATCTGAAAATTCCTGATACGGCAATAACATAAGGCTGCTGAGGCTTCTAACCCTGCCATTTGTGATAAGGAGAGTTCTAGAAACTTTTCAGCATCCCAGGAACTACAGGGCTTAATGAGATTTAAAAATGTAAAATCTTATGTTTAGTTCTGTAGCAAAGTGCCCATTTACTCACCATGTTCAGATGCAGATGCAGCCCTCTTTAACTCCCTTTCTGACAACTCCAAGGGTTCCTGGGGGAGTATACATTCCTCAGCTTCACTTCATCAACAGCTGAGAGAGATCATACCTGATGAGGCAGAAGTAGTTGGGCAAGTGATCTGCAGCCAGGTGAGAGACCCTCCACTGTCAGAACCGCCATGATGGTAACTGTTCCTAAAAGCTGTAAGGTTCTGGCACTCTCAGTGCCTCCTATCACATCATTTCCGGGTGCTTTCCATCTACCTAGATAGATGAAGCACATATAGGTGTGTTTACCTTTAAGACTGATGCTGTCATCACTGAGCGCCGGACTGAACAGCTATTTAAATCACCAGCTCTCACTCACATGTGTTCGTTCAACCTGCTTTGTGCCTTGATGCTAACCTGTCTTGAAGCTCTCATGCTTGCAAGCGTACCTCGCTGTCGGAACCACGCTGCGCTGATCCCTGTATCCCGCTACCGGATCATCCGCTCTTGACGAACCTCTCCTCTGCTACATTGCTACTAGTGATAAGTACCCCACAGGGGAAACCTCTATAAACCTTCATACTAAAGCTTACACTATCTAGCTCTGCATACTAAGGACTATTATTACATCTGCATTATCTAAGATTGCTAGCTCCTGAGCCTACTACCATCTGCTCTTGCACTGGGTTGGTCTCTCCTGTATGTTCACCTGCTACTCTATCATCTGCTACCATACATGATTGCTAACCTATCTGCATCCCATCTGCTACTATCTTACCTTCAAGAACATTTCTTTTCAAGTGTCTGTCATCTACCATCTCTACCCAACCTGTCTCTTCAGCCTATCATCACTGTGTTACTATATACATAAGTCACTCTAGGAACATCTTATTGAGTGTGTGTATTTACTTGCTGAATTGAGATCATCCACACATGATGAGTCTTTGGGAGTTGGGATCGGTGTCTTAGCGTTTCTCTACATGACTACTGAAGTGGAATATTTTTGCAGCTGTAAATCCACATCATACATAAAACGCAGGAGCGTTACAGATTGAACGAACCAGATAAAATGGATTCAGCAGAAATGACCACTCAGGTGACACAGTTAACACAACAAGTAACTGCGTTAATACACGCACTTACTGAATTAAAATAAGACAATCAGGCTCTGACGCAGCAGGTGGCCAGACTGACACAGCCTACTGCTGCTCAACCCCCAGAGCCTCTTGTCCTTCTACCAGACAGGTTTGATGGTTCCCGTTCCTCTTTTCTTTTTTTTGTATGGATTGTGAGCTCCTATTTATCCTTAAGCCTAGGACCTATCAGAATGACTTTATTAAAGTGCATGCTGCCATTAATTTGCTTTCTGGCAAAATGAAAACGTGGGCATACCAGAAACTGCAAGAAAAAAGACCGATCCTAGACAATTGGGAATCATTTGCAATTGCGATGCACTCCCAGTGTCTCCCCTCCCAAAAGTCTACTCCTAAACCTGCTCCAGGTAACCGCAGACCCCGGCTACCTAGGGAAAAAAGGAAACCAAATGAATATGGTGATCCTGCCTGGTCATGGTCCAAGCCTGCCTTAAACAGTCAGCCTTGTCACTCTGATGCATCTCATTTGAACCCTGATCCTACAGAGATGGATGAGGAGCCTATGGAGATTGGTGCCGTACATACTAAGTTGTACTTACAAAAAAAAAAGAGATCACAGGAGAATCTGTGGCCTTTGTTTTTATTGTGGAGAAGGGGGACATTTCATTACATCCTGCCCAACCCGACCCCATAGGCCTAAGGCTCTCCCAATGGAGGCCAGGCGAATCTGAACTGTCTTCCCTGAAAAACAGCCTGGAAATTACCAAGGCTGTTGCCAGCCCTGTCCCCGTTCTATATCAGAAAAGGACACCCAGAAATTGGCAGATGTTGGTATAGATATTCCTATTTTTGCAAGTACATTTCTAGCTTCCAATGAAAACATTGAGATTCTTGCACCTGACTGCGTACGCGCTTCTAATGGCACGGTGGTATGTAGGAAGAATCTGAGGATGTTTGAAGAAGCATTGGTTGCTAGGACTACTAGGACTACTTTGGATGGTTATGCGTCCGATTCTAGTGAGGGGTTCATGTAGCAGACACCCTAACAACAAGTGATCCGATTCTCACATCGGTTACCAACCTGATCCGATTTTCATATCGGCAACAAGTGATCCGATTCTCAGATCGGTTACCAACCTGATCCGATTTTCATATCGGCAACAAGTGATTCGATTCTCAGATCGGTTACCAACCTGATCCGATTCTCGTATCGGCAACAAGTGATCCGATTCTCGCATCGGTTACCAACCTGATCCGATTCTCATATCGGCAACAAGTGATCCGATTCTCACATCGGTTACCAACCTGATCCGATTTTCATATCGGCAACAAGTGATCCGATTCTCGCATCGGTTACCAACCTGATCCGATTCTCATATCGGCAACAAGTACTATCCGATTCTCATATCGGCAACCAATCTTATCCGATTCTCGCATCGGCAACCATTTTTTTTCCGATTTTCACATCGGCAACCAGTCTTATCCGATTCTCGTATCGGCAACCAGTCTTATCCGATTCTCGTATCGGCAACCAGTCTTATCGGATTCTCGTATCGGCAACCAGTATTATCCGATTCTCGTATCGGCAACCAGTGTTATCCGATTCTCGTATCGGCAACCAGTCTTTTCCGATTCTCACATCGGCAACCAGCTTTTTCCGATTCTTATATCGACAACCAGCCTTAGAGGCCTTCCGGAGCCGGCCTTACGGGGGGGGGGGGGTACTGTAAGGTTCTGGCACTCTCAGTGCCTCCTACCACATCATTTCTGGGTGCTTTCCATCTACCTAGATAGATGAAGCACATATAGGTGTGTTTACCTTTAAGACTGATGCTGTCATCACTGAGCGCCGGACTGAACAGCTATTTAAATCACCAGCTCTCACTCACATGTGTTCGTTCAACCTGCTTCGTGCCTTGATGCTAACCTGTCTTGAAGCTCTCATGCTTGCAAGCATACCTCGCTGTCGGAACCACGCTGCGCTGATCCCTGTATCCCGCTACCGGATCATCCGCTCTTGACGAACCTCTCCTCTGCTACATTGCTACTAGTGATAAGTACCCCACAGGGGAAACCTCTATAAACCTTCATACTAAAGCTTACACTATCTAGCTCTGCATACTAAGGACTATTATTACATCTGCATTATCTAAGATTGCTAGCTCTTGAGCCTACTACCATCTGCTCTTGCACTGGGTTGGTCTCTCCTGTATGTTCACCTGCTACTCTATCATCTGCTACCATACATGATTGCTAACCTATCTGCATCCCATCTGCTACTATCTTACCTTCAAGAACATTTCCTTTCAAGTGTGTCATCTACCATCTCTACCCAACCTGTCTCTTCAGCCTATCATCACTGTGTTACTATATACATAAGTCACTCTAGGAACATCTTATTGAGTGTGTGTATTTACTTGCTGAATTGAGATCATCCACACATGATGAGTCTTTGGGAGTTGGGATTGGTGTCTCAGCGTTTCTCTACATGACTACTGAAGTGGAATATTTTTGCAGCTGTAAATCCACATCATACATAAAACGCAGGAGCGTTACAAAAGCATGCATTTTTTCCAGGAGAAGCTCATTCCCAACTATTACCATAGTACTTAAATTCCAGTGGGGTGCTACTATGTCCTTGAACCTTGGATCCCTCCAGTTGTTAACCTGTGTTACAAGAGCTATCCTGACTTCACTGAGAGAAATGCTCTTTTTGAGGATAGTCTAAAGTAGCTGTGTTCTATACTGTTTTACTGAAGTAGTAATTCTTCGATTGACTCTCTGTTGTTATAAACTGGTGTCAGGACCTAGTTCCCCTGCTGGTGGCACTGTGCTTCCCACAGTGAGAGGTTGCAGTTCCAGTGACCAGATCTGGACATCTATGCTGCTGAATCCTGACATAACACCGAAGCACTGTGTAATAGCAGAGGAAGACCTATATACCCTCCCAGCAACCAGCATCAGGTGGGACTGATTACTTGAGACTGCTGGCTGCTGGGATACACCCTCTGGTGGACATTGAAACTGCAACCTCCTACTCTGGGAAGCACAGTGCCATCGACAGGTGAACAAGGTCCTGACAGGAAGCCAAGGTAGAGTCACGTTCCTAAGGCTGTATACTGGGTCTCCACCTCTTATAGAGCCAAGGTAAAGTCCCCTTTCAACCAATCATCAGATGCTTCAGTGGGGAGTAGAGGCTTTAGCATTTGATAGCTAATTTATATGGGGCAGGGCTTAACACCAGAGGAGAAGGGAAGACATAATGTTGACTTGGAAATAGGTCAAGGTCTTCTGTGCAGATTGATTCCATAATCCAGGGAGGTTCACAGGACAAGCGGCGTTCCCATCACATCTGCCTGTCAGTTTTTCAACAGAATCCTGTTAGTCTTTGGGCAGGCGGATATAAAGGGAAATGCATCCGTTTACATCTGACTATCCCAAAGTCTGTCAAGTCTTAAAAACAAAACTGAAAAGATTTTTATCCTTTTCCATTTTTTTCAGATCCTAAACAGGATGGTTTGGAGGCAAAAACAATCATCCTAAACAGGATGGATTGGAGGAAAACAGATGCATGTCTGTTTACATGTACCTGCTCATAGATCTTCATTAAACTCCACATCTTATAATGGAGATAAAAACAGAATAGAAATGACTGTCACGCAAAATCCATTCTGTTCTGCTCCTATTTAGAAGGGGATCTTTTTTTTCTAATCCCCTGATGACTGGAAAAGACACTGCCTGTGTAAAAACATTTTAATAAAAGTACTTCCATGAGTCATAATGTTCCTTGTCTTTAGCAGTTTCCCTACCTTTAAGGTCAGATTCACCCTGAGGTTCTGGTCAACTTTATTTTAAAATAGTTTTCTTTTTAAGTATATGCATTTTTAACCTGATGTTTTATGTCTTTTTTTAACTACTGTGTATGTACATATATATATATATATATATATATATATATATATATATACATACAGTGTTTGTTATACAAATAAAAAAAGGATGACAAAGGATTCCCAAAGTGCATTGGGTTATATAAAGAGACAACACAGCATTAGCATCCTGCTTCATGGCTTCCTTTGTCTGATTGCATCTTTAGACTGAGCCATCTGATAAGGGGTGGGTCACTGATGTACATGTTTTCTCTCATGTTGCAATTTGCAATTTTACTTATGAGATTTTCTGCTCTCAAGAACTTTACAACAAACTTCTAGCATTCTCTTAAAGGTGTCACAAGTTAGCCTGCAGGTTTCCTGCCTGTGTATTCTTGACTCCTTGCTGTAGTGTTTCTGCTAGTCTTGTGATTTCTTCACATGTGTCGTTTGGCTCTGTGCTCATCTATGGGCATCGCCTGCCAATCTGTGGGTTTATATTTTATTTCCCTTCCACTGATCCTGGCTTCATCTACCGTCTGTGCTTATCTGCTGCCCATCCTGATCTCGGCTTGTCTCCTGGATTTCCTGCTGTCTCCTGCTGTTTGTACTCTGCACATGTGAGTGGTCTCCGCATCCTTAGCTAGGCATACCTGGGGGCCACAACCTAGTTCCAGCTTGCTGCAAGTCCATCCCCACCATCAGGGGCCCTGGTGAAGAGGAAGAATGGGGCTAAGGCTCCACACCCTGGGGAATCTCCGAGTTGACGATGCACAATGTCTCACTACCACAAACGCTTGACAGAAAGAAAATGATAAGAGACTAAAGCTTCAACTGATGGAACCAATGCAAAATATTAATGCAAAATTTTTCAATTACTTGACTAAAATACATTTTTTTGAAAGAATGCATTAAGGTAAAAAAAAAAAAAATACTTGTGCTTTTAAAACCCCTTTAAATAGATTATTCCACTGTTTGAAATACTAGAACAACCTTTCTGAGTTAATTAGTCTTAAGTTTGTTAGCAGTATTTTCCCTGAAGAAGCCTGTCTGGGCATAACATGTTGGGAGCCTCACCATTGTTACCGCTATGAAATGACAACAAAAGAGACCATGTGGCATTATTAATGTTTTTAATACAATTTTAAACATATCAAAAATGTTTTAATGTTTTTACTTTTTCATAAAAAGTTGTTCTAAAAATATGCACCTTTAAAATCATGTACCCCCTTCTATAAAAAATAGAAGAAATAAACCCTTCAGTCTTTTGGGATGTGGTGTGTATATATTGGTACATTTATTACCCATGTACATAACTATTCTCTATAGTGGCATCTAAATAGTTTGAACTTACATATGGCATGCTTGCTTTGGGCTAGTCATGGTCATGATCATGCCCACAGAGCTGCTATATTTTTTTGGTCACAGTTTTCCTTATAAAATCATATAAGTGCACCTCATGGAGAAACACAAAGGCATCCAATTAAAGGGACCTGGATTGGAGAGATAGGAGCATCGAGGGCTTAGCTAATCACTCTAGCCATCTATAGACCTAGTTGTTCATTGAAGTCACATCAGTCTCTTTATACTGACATTTGCTGTCATGTCCACTTTGTTATCCTTTCTGTTTGACTGCATTTTATAGCTATGTAATCAAAGATTAATAAGATGATTAAAGGTTTGAAAAGTGATTTTCAGAAAACTTCATTCTCCAGGAAAAAAGCTGATAAATGGCATGTGGCTTAAAGCATATTTCCACTTTTGCAGACAAATCGGGGTAATATCTTCTTCAGGTAAAGCATAACCGAAAACAATATTTAAAGAATTGCTGGTTACACTTTTAAATGCTTTTAGGGTACTTACACGTTGTATTGATGTTTTTATATAAGTATTCCTAGCCAAAATTTCTTGCGTTTATTTTGCATGTATTGGAGTGTATTTATGCGTGAAAAAAAAAAAACTCTAGCTTTCAAAATGGAATTTTAAATTGAATGTAAAGGAAACTTTTTTTTTCTTACCACTTGCCAAACACCCGCCGCAGATATATTGCGGCAGGCTGGCTTGCCTGCGTGATCAATGTACGTTGGTTCGTGGGAGCGCTCCTGGAACACGCGTGTGCATCCATTAGGTAGCGGGGGAAGCTGATCCATGGGGCCAGCGGGCACCGTGGTCGCTCCCCATGGAGAGAGAACAACGGTCTGCTATTGTAAACACAGCTGACCGTTGTTCTCTCTGGAATGAACACAGAGCGCCTGTGATCCTCCTATTTAGGATCACAGGTCTCTGTGTTGATTCCACAAGTCCATCCCCCTCAATGTTAGAAAACACCCCCTAGGCTCACACTTAACCCTTTGATCGCCCCTGAGTTAAGCCCTTCCCTGCCAGTGTCATTATTACAGTAATGGTGCATATTTTTAGCACTGATGATTACTGTAGTAATGTCACTAGTCCCCCCGAAAATGTCAGTTAGGGGTCCGATCTGTCCGCCGCAATGTCACAGTCCCGCTAAAAATTGCAGATCGCCGCCATTATTAGTAAAAAATAAATAAATAAAATCAACATAAATCTTTCCCCTAGCTTGTAGACGCTTTTGCGCAAACCAATCAAAATACACTTATTTGGATTTTTAGATCAAAAATATGTAGCAGAATACAAATTGGCCTAAAAGGATGAAAAAAATTTGATTTTTACATTTTTTTTTATTGGGAATGTTATATAGGAGAACGTGGACAATATTGTTTTTTGTCGCTCTTTTTTTGTTTATAGCGCAAAAAATAAAAATCACGGTGAAAAAAAGGGAGATCAAATACCACCAAAAGAAAGCCCCATTTGTGGGAAAAAAGGACATCAATTTTATTTGTGTACAGTGTCGCACGACCGCGCAATTGTCCGTTAAAGTAACGCAGTGCCGAATCACAAAAAATGGCCTGGTTATTAAGGGGGTAAAATGCTCTAAGCTGCCCCAAACCTCCTCTTTTCAGGTCTTTCACTGGTGCTCCTCCCCGATCGCTTGTCACAGGATTTAACAGGCAGAAGGAGGAGCCAATAATGCCTCCCGCTGTCTCAGCAAAACCTGTGAGAGCAGGGAGAGATGACAGAGCGGCTGTACACGGCACTTCACTGGATTGCACTGCATCAAGGTAAAAAATGTTTCGGTTTTACAACCACTTTAATCTATTTATTTAATTTATTCATATTAACATCTTATGAGTGTATGTGTGTATTTGCATTTATGCCTAAAAACGCTGAGTGTACAAGAGGCCTTCATGCTTAAAATCCTTACATGCTCTCATTGCTTTGTAAAGTTTAGGAGGGGTATGTGGAGTTATGTTTCACATAATTAACCCTGTTTGTACTGTGTTTGCAATTCTTCATTATTAGCTGTAAATTAGATTTGAACATTTTTTAGGCAGGTGCTAATTGTTACTGTTACCTTATGCCATGTTACTGTATTGATGGGGTAAAATCTCTTTAATTATTTTTTTGGCTTATTGCTACAGGGGTAAGGGTCCTCTGCAGATTGGGCATAAAAACAACTTCTGAGGACCAGCTCATTGTATGTGACCCATGAGACATGCCCAGCGCTAGGAGGAATGAACTAAGTAGAGAGCATACATGACTGGGTGGAAGGCAAACCGAGTTGCAGGGGTTAACTGGGAAAAAGTAGGTGGTCAGTGCTTGACCCTTACCTTACTGGTCAGTCGTACGGGGTGATGGGGTGGAGCTGTAGAAGTATAGCTGCTGGGTAGGAGGGGCTTGGGCCACTCTTTGAGGAGAAATCGTGGAAGAACGTCCCTCCCTCCCACCCATTTTCTACTGAGGAACTCCGATTGCTGCTGTATTCAAGTTTCTTTTCCGCTGTATGTGTTGTGGCAGTTTGGGGTCCTTGACAGGGGTCTAAAAGCTGGTCTTTTGGGAAATAATTGTGGGGACTCATCCGAGGTATGGCGTCCTCTAATTGGTACAGGTGGGTGTCTGAGGTCGGCTGTGTTAGTCCCCGAGGCGGTGCTTAGCAGCTGGGGGCGTGACTAGACCAATTGGTGACACAGACACAAAAGTTGGTGGTAATAAGGACCTGCAACCAAGTTTAAACTGGATTATGTTATGTTTTTTGTTAAAAAGTTTTGTTGTTTAATAAAAGGCCATGTCAGCCATTTTAACTCCAAGTATGAGTAGCATGATCATTTAATAAGGTGGGATTGTTACAGGAGTTTAGAGTCAATAGCAGTTGGTGTAGAATAGGTTAGGGTAACACGGGAGCTCTGACCTACGCTGGTCATGTATCAAATATGGGAACAATAACATTTATAATGAAGGACAGCCACGTAAATATCTAGTGAATATTTAAAATGAACAGACACACCAAAAGCAGTTTTTAAAAAAAGCATAAAACAAAACTTTACTGGACATCAAAATAGATAAAGCTTCTTAGACATAAAAGTTTCCATAAACATTAACAAGACTCATACATGCACTCCTATTCTCAATATCCCAAAGAAAAGTCAAACAATACTTAACTCTAGCAACAGCTTGAACTCAATATCTGGAACAGGACAGTGAGGAGTTTTTTTTGCTGCATGCTTTCCTTCCAAAGCTCCAAAAAACGAACCTCTCTCCCCCATCTTAGTGACTCTATTTATTGTCCTGCATACCAGAGACTACCCACAGGATGTCAATTTTCCTGCTGACCACTCACATGTTGTTTTGTGAGTGATGTCATCAAGATAGGGTTGCACTTCCCCCCAAAACCACATGGTCATTTGGATCTGCGGCAGCCATCTTTACACACGACGTCAAAGCTCACCAAACCACTTGTGGGTGGGAGATATTATTACACATGTATGGGAACATTTGTCATGAATCAGTTAAAAATATCCACAACTGATACACCATGCGAGCTTGTTGGTCAGGACAGATTGCTGTAATGTGGTCCACTCTCTGCTGCCGCTAAGGCCCTTAAGAGGGTCCATCTTCAGGGACATCTTCAGGGACTTCAGTTACAATGGGCTTGGTGCTATGGACTTCAGTTATCACAAGTATGGACCACACTATGTTGTTATGCACCTTATGTTATGCACCTTATCTTTAGGGAAATCTGCCAGAGACAGTGTTATGTTCAGCCAAACAGCAAATTCTAACTCAAATCTAACACGTCAAATTATGTGAACTTGTCGCACATATATATGAAGATGGATGAGAGATTTATCTGTATTTTACAAGGCCCTCAGTAAAAGGAACATTGTTTAAGCAAGAAGTGCTCAGAGTTTTTTTTTTTTTCTAATGAAAGTACATAATATTGAATAAGTGAAACCTTGGTGTATCTGAAGAAGCCTATATTGGGAGTTAAAGCCAGTTAACCTTTCAGGTTAAGCACCCTTAAGCTGCAGTGAGAACATTTGTACCAGGTAACCTCCGTAGTTGAGTACATTTAAAGAACACACACTTTAATCTGAAGAGGAAGCAGGTGACTGTGACACGAGACAATGGCCCTGTTGGGTGGAAAGACAGGTGCGGTTTATGTCCCTCACCTTACGGTGGGATACTGATTATGGGATCTGCTGTGCCACAAGGTTAACCTAGCGACCTGACCAGGTTAGTCACGAGAGAAAGGCCTTGCGTTAACATAAAGTGGTGGCTTTCTGTGAAGTGAACATTATGGCAGGGAGAATCTATAAAACAGAGTTCCAGTAGATGTCAAGCGTTATGTGTCCAAGACACGGGAGACTGGCGGGGCATGATGTTTGCACCCCCACCTTGTAACAGTTAATCATCTTGAGAAGGTGGGAGTGGAGCACTGTTGGTTGGTTCCAAGTGTGAAGAGCCTTGGAATCCAAGTACAAATAATTTGTGTAATTGCTGGCGGTTTCTAACCTGCCCTCTAGGGTGCGAACTCCCTGTGTATGTGAAATCCACCCATACACTGTCTGTCCAAACAAAGGGTTAAAAATTTTGAATACGCTCTTTTGTTGTATGTTAATAAGGGGTTGGTCTGTCTTTATGGGGACAAAAACATTGTGTGACTGTCCAGAAATTATTAGAATCAGCCATGACACCTTCTCCTCCGAAGCATCCGAAAAGGTAAGAAATATTGTAAAAACATTATTTTTGGGGATTGCTTTGTGAATGGGAACACTTTACAAACATATGGTGGAGTTTTCTCAAATTTGACTTCAAACATGAAAATACACTAAAGTCCAAAGATCTTCCACTGCGACAAAGATATCACGTTCCTGGGTTAGCCTGAAGCCGGCTACACACTAGCAGAATTTCTTTTTGTAATTTTAGTTTCTGGAAAGTTTTTTTTTCATTTTCTAATGGTTAGTGGGCTCAAACTGATGATCGTTTTGGATCGTATAGATAAAAAAGGAGCTGGATGAAAAATTCCTTTTGAACAAAGAAAATCTATCTGTGAATGTGATTTACACATGCACATATTGTAATGGACATGTTCTCGGCACAAAATAAACCTGTTTAACATGTCTGGAATTCTATTCAAATATCAGGTCTGGATGAAATTTCAAGGGCCTTCGAATAAAATGAGTTGATTCAATCATGGCGAGAAAGAATGCTCTAATGAACTATTTTTTTACATTTTTTTTACATTTTTGTTTGAATGTTTTAACTAGAGCTATTCTTGCAAATTAAATGGTATATTCACAAAATTACAGGTATCATAAAGGTTTCGTGCACTCATTTTGTGGACACTTGACAAAAGTGAACATTACTACCTACAATAAGTGTAAACTATATATAAACCCTCACCTTGTAAAAAAAAAACCTGTTCAGTTTAAAATAAAAAATAAAGACAAAGCATTAATAGTGTTAAAGTAGGTATAGATATAAAAAAAACATTATAAATACCTTTTTTCCCCTGTTTAATAAGTGATCACATACCCTCTAAGCTCCCTATGCAGCTGAAAACAGAGAGCTGGGGGAGGAGAAACTGAATATGCTGAACATCCCTTAGAATGGCTGTGCAGAGGGGGCATGCAAGCAGAAGTCTGATCATTGGAGTAGGGCGCACTGAGTTTTCAGCACAGCTAGAGAACTGACCAGGCTGTGGTCTCATGCTTAGTGTAGTCATTTTTTTTATTATAGGAATGCAGAGGGACTGGCAGCAACAACAGGGATTTCACACAAAGGAGGCAAGACAAGAGAACAGAATACTTCTTCATACAAAAACAGTATCTCAAAAAAGTGAGTACACCCCTCACATTTTTGTAAATATTTTATTATATCTTTTCTTGTGACAACACTGAAGAAATTACACTTTGCTACAATGTAAAGTAGTGAGTGTACAGCTTCTTGTATAACAGTGTAAATTTGCTATCCCCTCAAAACAACTCAACACACAACGATTAATGTCTAAGCCACTGACAACAATTGTGAGTACACCCCTAAGGGAACATGTCCAAATTGGGCCCAATTAGCCATTTTCCCTCCCCGGTGTCATGTGACAAGTTCGTGTTAGAAGGTCTCAGGTGTGAATGGGGAACAGGTGTGTTAAATTTGGTTTTATCGCTCTCACTCTCTCATACTGGTGACTGGAAGTTCAACATGGCACCTCGTGGCAAAAAAATTCTCTGAGGATCTGAAAAAAAGATTTGTTGCTCTACATAAAGATGGCCTAGGCTATAAGAAAATTGCCAAGACCCTGAAACAGAGCTGCAGCATGGTGGCCAAGACCATACACTGGTTTAACAGGACAGGTTCTACTCAGAACAGGCCTCACCATAGTGGACCAAAGAAGTTGAGTGCATATGCTCAGCATCATTCCAGAGGTTGTCTTTGGGAAATAGACGTATGAGTGCTGCCAGCATTGCTAAAGAGGTTGAAGGGGTGGGGGGTCAGCCTGTCAGCGCTCAGACCATACGCAGCACACTGCATCAAATTGGTCTGCATGGCTGTCGTCCCAGAAGGAAGCCTCTTCTAAAGATGATGCGCAACAAAGCCCACATACAGTTTGATGAAGACAAGCAGACTAAGGACATGGATTACTGGAACCATGTTCCGTGGTCTGATGAGACCAAGATAAACCTACTTGATTCAGATGGTGTCAAGCATGTGTGGCGGCAACCAGATGAGGAGTACAAAGACAAGTGTGTCTTGCCTACAGTCAAGCATGGTGGTGGGAGTGTCATGGTCTGGGGCTGCATCTTCCAGCACTGGGGAGCTACAGTTCATTGAGAGAACCATGAATGCCAACATGTACTGTGACATACTGAAGCAGAGCATGATCCCCTCCCTTCAGAGACTGGGCCTCAGGGCAGTATTCCAACATGTTAACGACCCCAAACACACCTCCAAGACGACCACTGCCTTGCTAAAGAAGCTGAGGGTAAAGGAGATGGACTGGCCAAGCATGTCTCTAAACCTAAACCCTATTGAGCATCTGTGGGCCATCCTCAAAGCGCAAGGTCTCTAACATCCACCAGCTCAGTGATGTTATCATGGAGGAATAGAAGAGGATTCCAGTGGCAACCTGTGAATCTCTGGTGACTTCCATGCCCAAGAGGGTTAAGGCAGTGCTGGAAAATAATGATGGCCACACAAAATATTGACACTTTGGGCCCAATTTGGACATTTACACTTACGGGGGTACTAACTTTTGTTGCCAGCGGTTTAGACATTAATAGCTGTGTGTTGAGTTATTTTGAGGGGACAGCAAATTTACACTGTTATACAAGCTGTACACTCACTACTTTACATTGTAGCAAAGTGTAATTTCTTCAGTGTTGTCACATGAAAAGATATAAATAATAAAATATTTTCAAAAAATGTGAGGGGTGTACTCACTTTTGTACTCTTTTTTGTGAGATACTGTACATAGTACAGCAGGCACATATCATGAATATGAAATGTTGGATTTACACACTCTTTAAAGTGATTGTAAAGTCTCATTTTTTTTGCCTAAAAATAACAAACATCGTCCTCTTCTCGGGTCCCTCTTTAGCTCTCCTGGCCCCTCCCTCCTGTTGAGTGCCCCCACAGGAAGCAGCTTGCTATGGGGGCACCCGAGCCTCAGTTCCGTGTGTCTATTCAGACACGGAGCCCTGGACCTCTCTCTCTCCTTATTGGCTGACTGACTTTGATTGACAGCAGCAGGAGCCAATGGCGCTCCGCTGCTGTCTCAGCCAATCGGTAGGGGAGTCCCAGGCAGCCGAGTCTCTCCTGCTACATTGCTGAATAAAGATGGGATCAGGTAAGTATTAGAGGGTCTGAGGGGGGTTGCTACACACAGAAGGATTTTTATCCTAATGCAAACAAAGCATTAAGATAAAAAATCTTCTGACTTTACAACCACTTTAAGGGATTCTGAGAGCAGCCTCCTGAAGTGTGTGCTGACACCCACAGATTGGCAGAGTGTTAATTCTGGATGTTTATAGTGTTCACGGGTATGCAACTCATTCCCTACACTGTACCAGAACTAATGAGGAAGAAATATAAAGGCATTCATTTTCCTGATCATGAGATTAGATGTATTCCTGTCTAATTAGTTCTGCTAAAGTGCAAGAGATGTGCTGTATACCCCCACAGTTCATCTAGTGTACTGTATTTAGCCTTTTCTGACTAATTAATTACTTTGGCTTGATTCCTGAATTGTATGATCCCCTTCTTATCAGACAGATCTTCTAGAAAATGTTCAGCCTTTGCACAACTACCCTGAAGAAGTGACCCGAAGTGTTATGAAATGCACTGACAGTGTCATATTTTGTCAAACTTGAAGACTCTTTCTCTATTCAAACTTCATAAATTATCCCCCAAGGGTGCTTCTTTACTCTTGCTGTTCTGGTTACACCTTTCCTTTGTCCTCCTTGTTGTGTAGGTCTCAGGGCTTTTTTCCTCAGAGAGAAGATGCAGATACTCACACCACAACAAGGGTATACTGGCACAAAAAAGATTCAAGGGTAACCATCAATAAACCTACTAAAGGGACATATAGGACAATAAAGGACCTAAAATGGTATCTGAAAAGTCCATAAAGTCCATAAACCACAACAGGTCTGTGAACACTTGAAGGCAGCTCTGTCACAAGTAAAGAAGGTAAACTTGCAGGGTACTAGGAGAAAAAGACAAGCACCACTCTAAGTGTAATATGACTTGGTGTTTATTAGGAATTCACCATACTATGTACTCACAATGTGCAAGTAGTAGAACAGCAGTGGATATACATCTCAGGGGATCGGTTTGTCCGGATGCCTAGGCGGAAGGGAACTGACTGGTGCACTCCGAAGATCCGTGTCTAGCAAGTGAGGATCGGCGTTGCCCGGACCCTGGGGACACTTGCAGAGCTTCAGGCGGCGGACTTCCGGCTTGGACGTGGAGCGTGATGACGTCCAAGCTGGAAGTCCTCCGCCGGAAGCTCTGCAAGTGTCCCCAGGGTCCGGGCAACGCTGATTCTCACTGGCTAGACACGGATCTTCGGAGTGCACCAGTCAGTTCCCTTCCGCCTAGGCATCCGGACAAACCGATCCCCTGAGATGTATATCAACTGCTGTTCTACTACTTGCACATTGTGAGTACATAGTATGGTGAATTCCTAATAAACACCAAGTCATATTACACTTAGAGTGGCGCTTGTCTTTTTCTCCAGATACTCACACCAACCTCTACCCATTTGTAGTCCCTGCCTATTTCTCAGCACCACAATCCCTCCTCACACTTTTCTGGGGGGAGAGAAGTAATGTGGTGCAGAACAGTGCATGTGTGCAGGGCCTAGAACTGTGTATCACACAGGGTGCAAGGTTCAGAAATGCATATGCAAAGAGTACAGGGCTCAGGAGTACCTATCACATGTTGCACGGGGCTCAGGAGTGCATATCGCTTAGGGCATAGGACTCAGGAGAGTCTAAAGTACAGGGCTAAGAAGTGGGTAACACAAGCCAGTGTACAACTAAAAAATTGGTTCCCCTGAAACCCTCCACTACAGATCTCCCTCCCAGCGAAAAATATTATTTCTTAACGAAGCGTTGTGCGTAGTGAAAATCAACCTGTTCCTGCTGGCTATTTTAATAAAGGAAGAATAGTATTTTGCATCTCAGTGTGCGGCATCGTTATGGTGCCAGGAAACCATACCACATGAAGATGCAAGTAAAATAAAGCAGTTAATTAGAGCAAACAAAAAAAAAAATGCACAGCAAGAGTGAGGAGCGAAATTAGGAACAGGTCAAGTTCAGAAGCGGGTAGATGTCATCCAAGCGGGGGTCGAGTCCAGAAGTGGGTACTCTTCCAAGCCGGGATCGAGTCCAGAAGTGGGTAGTCTGCCGATGCCAGGTCGTCTGCCGATGCGGGATCGTCTTCTGATGCGGGATCGGGAGCCAGGAAAGTCGTCAGCCAAAAACATCAACAAGAGAAGGGCGCACCAACCTTGTGCATTACCACTAAAAAAGTTTATTAAAATTCAAAAAGGTAGCATACATTGTACTGACAAACATATAATATATGCACGCATGTAGCACTTTTGGCTCTGAAGAAGAGGGTTCTCCCTCGAAACGCATCAGCCAGGCTATTGCACACGCCATCACATCATCCAGCAGCATAGGAGTATCCTGGAGGCGATTGGTCCCTATTTCTTACATGCACGCATATATCATACGTTTGTATACTGCTACATTTCTTTGACAAACATATCCCAAATCAGTGTATATTATTTAGTCTGTGTGAAAGTTATAGAGTCCACAAACTATGGTATATACAGTGGGTACGGAAAGTATTCAGACCCCCTTAAATTTTTCACTCTTTGTTATATTGCAGCCATTTGCTAAAATCATTTAAGTTCATTCTTCTTCCTCATGAATGTACACATAGCACCCCATATTGACGGAAAAACACAGAATTGTTGACATTGTTGCAGATTTATTAAAAAAGAAAAACTGAAATATCACATGGTCCTAAGTATTCAGACCCTTTGCTGTGACACTCATATATTTAACTCAGGTGCTTTCCATTTCTTCTGATCATCCTTGAGATGGTTCTACACCTTCATTTGAGTCCAGCTGTGTTTGATTATACTGATTGGACTTGATTAGGAAAGCCACACACCTGTCTATATAAGACCTTCCAGATCACAATGCATGTCAGAGCAAATGAGAATCATGAGGTCAAAGGAACTGCCTGAAGAGCTCAGAGACAGAATTGTGGCAAGGCACAGATCTGGCCAAGGTTACAAAAAGATTTCTGCTGCACTTAAGGTTCCTAAGAGCACAGTGGCCTCCATAATCCTCAAATGGAAGACGTTTGGGACGACCAGAACCCTTCCTAGAGCTGGCCGTCCGGCCAAACTGAACTATCGGGGGAGAAGAGCCTTGGTGAGAGAGGTAAAGAAGAACCCAAAGATCACTGTGGCTGAGCTCTAGAGATGCAGTCAGGAGATGGGAGAAAGTTGTAGAAAGGCAACCATCACTGCAGCCCTCCACCAGTCGGGGCTTTATGGCAGAGTGGCCCGACGGAAGCCTCTCCTCAGTGTAAGACACATGAAAGCCCGCATGGAGTTTGCTAAAAAAACACCTGAAGGACTCCAAGATGGTGAGAAATAAGATTCTCTGGTCTGATGAGACCAAAATAGAACTTTTTGGCCTTAATTCTAAGCGGTATGTGTGGAGAAAACCAGGCACTGCTCATCACCTGTCCAATACAGTCCCAACAGTGAAGCATGGTGGTGGCAGCATCATGCTGTGGGGGTGTTTTTCAGCTGCAGGGACAGGACAACTGGTTGCAATCTAGGGAAAGATGAATGCGGCCAAGTACAGGGATATCCTGGACAAAAACCTTCTCCAGAGTGCTCTGGACCTCAGACTGGGCCGAAGGTTTACCTTCCAACAAGACAATGACCCTAAGCACACAGCTAAAATAACGAAGGAGTGGCTTCACAACAACTCCGTGACTGTTCTTGAATGGCCCAGCCAGAGCCCTGACTTAAACCCAATTGAGCATCTCTGGAGAGACCTAAAAATGGCTGTCCACCAACGTTTACCATCCAACCTGACAGAACTGGAGAGGATCTGCAAGGAGGAATGGCAGAGGATCCCCAAATCCAGGTGTGAACGACTTGTTGCATCTTTCCCAAAAAGACTCCTGGCTGTATTAGATCAAAAGGGGGCTTCTACTAAATACTGAGCAAAGGGTCTGAATACTTGTGATATTTCAGTTTTTCTTTTTTAATAAATCTGCAACAATGTCAACAATTCTGTGTTTTTCTGTCAGTATGGGGTGCTATGTGTACATTCATGAGGAAGAAGAATGAGCCTAAATGATTTTAGCAAATGGCTGCAATATAACAAAGAGTGAAAAATTTAAGGGGGTCTGAATACTTTCCGTACCCACTGTATATTTTAAAATCATCAATCCTGATGTACTGATGAATTAACTAATTTCTTGAGGCCTTAAAATGCCAGGACAGTACAAATAACCCCCACCCCAAATGACATAGGCAGTCCAAGTTATTTAGTAGAGGCCTGGCAAACACGCCTTACAAACGCAGGCAGGAAATTTGTTTTTCCGTCTGACTAAATCCTATTTTTTTGATTTTCTCATGTCGGAAACTGATAAAAAGGGAGCCAGCTCCGGAATTTTCTCACACCTACTGATGCAGAATCAGAATTTAGCTTCATTGCCAAGTAGAAGGAAGTGGGAAGCAGATATAGGCTCCATAGATGGAGAAAGTTGGGAGGCGGCATTGGCGGCTGTACCATTGGTGTCGGTATCAGCTGCACAAAAGCTGTCCCAGGTATTTATTTTACACTGCACTTATTGTAAACCAAAACAGTTGTTCACCTGGGGAAGAAGGGACTACCTTATTTGCCCTAAGTGTTCTTGATTTCTTATATGACATTTCAACAAGTTATTGCTTTATAGTATGTTATTAGTTTTTACAAGTTTTTCCATTTTAGTACAACCTGAGATGAGGGTTGAAGTTCAGCAAAAGTAATCAAGATCCTTGAGTCTGACTTTGCAGACATAAGTTCTGAATAACAAAGTGTGTCTCAAGAAGACATAAAGTTTGTACACACTCTTAAAGAAAGTATTCAGCAGAATCAACAAGGTTATCTTGAAATGCCCTTACCCTTTAGAGAACGACCTCGTCTGCCAAATAACAGAAATCTTGCACTAGCAAGATTGAAATGTTTGAAGAAAAAGATGGAAAGAGATCCAAAATTCAAGCAGGATTATTTGAAATTCATGGAAGGCATCCTTGAAGAAGGACATGCAGAGAAGGCGAATAACCAACCTAAAGAAGGAGAAGTGTGGTACATCCCACATCAAGGTGTTTACCACCCAAAGAAACCAGATACGATTAGAGTAGTATGTGATTGCTCAGCAAAGTATGATGGTGTTGCATTGAACAATCATCTACTGAAAGGACCAGAACTTACAAACACTCTGCCTGGAGTACTCTGTAGATTCAGAAAGTATCCCATAGCGGTCATGTGTGACGTTGAAAATATGTTCCACCAGTTTCATGTGAAGAATGAAGATAGAGACTTCCTGAGGTTTCTATGGTGGGAGGACAGAGATACAGATACAGAGCCAGCAGAATACAGAATGAAAGTACACTTGTTTGGAGCAGCGTCGTCTCCAGGTTGCGCCAATTATGGTATGAAGTACCTGGCCAACAAAAATGAAGAGGATTGCCCATCAGCAGCAAATTTTCTTAAGAAAAACTTCTATGTAGATAATGGTCTTATAAGTCTAGAGTCCACAGAATCTGCAATCAAACTAGTAAAAGAAAGCCAAGAGTTATGCGCAAGAGGAAACCTGCGCCTTCACAAATTCATCTCAAACAACAGAGAGGTACTGGAATCCATCAGTGACTCTGAACATGCATCAACAATGAAGAATATAGATCTCAATTATGATCATCTTCCAGTTCAGAATGTACTTGGATTGGGATGGAATGTAGAGAATGACGAGTTCTTCTTTGAAGTATCCTTTGAAGAGAAAGTTGCAATTTGACGTACTATTCTTTCCGCAGTGGCTATATATGATCCATTGGGATTCTTGGCCCCAGTGATCCTCAAAGCAAAAGAAATACTACAAGAATTATGCAGACGGAAGTTGGGATGGGATGAACCCATACCTGAAGATTTGAGGCCAAGGTGGGAGGCTTGGATAAGAGACTTGCAGAATTTGAGAGAAGTTCGGATACCCAGATGTTTTGTACCTCATGATTTCGGAGAGTACAAGAAAATAGAACTTCATCACTTTTCAGACGCCAGTAGTTATGGTTATGGTCAGTGCTCCTACACCAGAGTGATAGAAGAAGGAAAAATACACTGTGCCCTGGTAATGGGAAAGACCAGAGTCGCACCTACCAGTATTCAGACAATATCAAGACTTGAACTGACAGCAGCTGTTGTTTCAGCATCAGTAAGCAAGTTTCTGAGAGAAGAATTAGAGTTAAAAATAGATGAAGAATACTTTTGGACAGACTCACAAGTTGTCCTAGGATACATAAATAACGAAGCTCGAAGATTCCATGTCTTTGTCGCCAACAGAGTTCAGAAAATTCTGGAAATAACAAATCCGGAACATTGGCATCACATTGATACAAAACATAACCCTGCAGATCATGCTTCAAGAGGCCTAAATGTAACAGAATTGAAAAATTCAAATTGGTTCACCGGTCCAGAGTTCCTTTGGGAAAAGGAGATCAAACAGTAAAAGTAAAAGTTGTAAAAGTTGTAAAAGTTGTACAAACATTGAGCACTGCTGCCAAGTGTCAAGATGACATACTTGATAGACTAGCCAGATGTTCAAAATGGAATACAGTCATAAACGTAGTAGCTCGAATTCAACGTTTGGCAAAGGGAATCAGAAAGAAGGAATCATTGAATGTAGAGGAAAGAATGAAAGCCGAAGAAACAGTCATAAGATTTATTCAACAGAGATTCTATAGTGAAGAGTTGAAGAGACTTAGTCAGGAACCTAAAAGGCTTCCCAACAACCACCCATTGTTCAAGCTTAAACTTGTTCTACAGGATGGTATACTGAAGGTGGGAGGGAGACTGGAAAATGCATCATTACCCAGCAGAGTGAAGCATCCAGCAATTCTACCCAGAAATTCTACCTTCACAAGATTGATTATTGATCACTACCACAACAAATCCTTGCATCAAGGAAGAAGCTTTACCCAGAACTGTTTGAGAGAAGGTGGTTACTGGATAGTGAAAGGAAGCAAAGTTATTGCAAAGTATATCAGTAAATGCGTAACTTGTAGAAAGGCACGTAGACCTACTGAAAAACAAAGAATGGCAGATCTACCGACAGATCGTGTAAACCCATCACCACCATTTCTTTATAGTGGAATGGATTGTTTCGTCCCACTCATCACTAAGCAAAACCGCAAGGAGTACAAGAGATATGGACTAATATTTACATGTCTAAGCTCCAGAGCAATTCATCTGGAAATGCTAGAAGATATGTCAACTGACGCATTCATTAATGCCTTGAGAGGTACATAGCCATTAGAGGTACTGTCAGAGAGCTCAGATCTGATCAAGGATCTAATTTTGTCGGAGCAAGGAATGAATTGAAGAAAGCTCTAAAAGAGATCGACAAAGAAAAAGTAACCGAGTATTTGTCACAGAATCAATGTGATTTTCATATGAATGCTCCACATGCAAGCCACACAGGAGGAGTTTGGGAAAGACAAATCAGAACTGTAAGAAATGTGTTAAGTTCAATGTTGAAAAAGAACTCCGGAAGAATGGATGATGCTTCACTTAGGACCCTATTCTATGAAGTAATGTCTATTGTTAACAGTCGTCCACTTACAGTCGACAACATCAATGATCCAACAAGTTTGGAACCTTTAACTCCCAACCATCTACTTCACCTTAAGTCTGATTACATACATCCACCACCTGGCAAGTTCACCAAAGAGGATTTATTTGCCAAAAAGAGATGGCGAAGAGTTCAATATCTATCAGAACAGTTTTGGAATAGATGGAGGAAAGAGTACTTAGCCAATCTTACACTAAGAAGTAGTGATGTCGCGAACCTAAAATTCGCCGTTCGCGAACGGCGAACGCGAACATCGGCAAATGTTCGCGAACCGGCGAACCGGGCGAACCGCCATAGACTTCAATAGGCAGGCGAATTTTAAAACACACAGGGACTCTTTCTGGCCACAATAGTGATGGAAAAGTTGTTTCAAGGGGACTAACACCTGGACTGTGGCATGCCGGAGAGGGATCACGCAAAAAAAAGTTCTTAAAAATTATAATTTTTTGATAGAGAGCCAATTATTGGAAAAATTAAAAAAAAAAAAAATAAAACATTTCTTTGGATTTAGCATCTGGGGGGTCTAAAAAGTGTACCTGTCAAGTTTCAGCTCTGTAGCATGTCCAGAACCCCTAAAAAACAGCATTTTTCTTATATTTTCAGGAATATGGCTTCTCTGCGGCTGGCTTTTTTTCTTGCAGGCATTTAGCGGGCATTTTTTTAGGCAGGCATGTCATTTTTTGTATTTAGTGTCTGGGGGGTCTAAAAAGTGTACCTGTCAAGTTTCAGCTCTGTAGCATGTCCAGAACCCCTAAAAAACAGCATTTTTCTTATATTTTCAGGAATACAGCTTCTCTGCGGCTGGCTTTTCCTCTTGCAGGCATTTAGCGGGCATTTTTTTAGGCAGGCATGTCATTTTTTGTATTTAGTGTCTGGGGGGTCTAAAAAGTGTACCTGTCAAGTTTCAGCTCTGTAGCATGTCCAGAACCCCTAAAAAACAGCATTTTTCTTATATTTTCAGGAATACGGCTTCTCTGCGGCTGGCTTTTTCTCTTGCAGGCATTTAGCGGGCATTTTTTTAGGCAGGCATGTCATTTTTTGTATTTAGTGTCTGGGGGGTCTAAAAAGTGTACCTGTCAAGTTTCAGCTCTGTAGCATGTCCAGAACCCCTAAAAAATAGCATTTTTCTTATATTTTCAGGAATACGGCTTCTCTTCGGCTGGCTTTTTCTCTTGCAGGCATTTAGCAGGCATTTTTTTAGGCAGGCATGTCATTTTTTGTATTTAGTGTCTGGGGGGTCTAAAAAGTGTACCTGTCAAGTTTCAGCTCTGTAGCATGTCCAGAACCCCTAAAAAACAGCATTTTTCTTATATTTTCAGGAATACGGCTTCTCTGCGGCTGGCTTTTTCTCTTGCAGGCATTTAGCGGGCATTTTTTTAGGCAGGCATGTCATTTTTTGTATTTAGTGTCTGGGGGGTCTAAAAAGTGTACCTGTCAAGTTTCAGCTCTGTAGCATGTCCAGAACCCCTAAAAAACAGCATTTTTCTTATATTTTCAGGAATACGGCTTCTCTGCGGCTGGCTTTTTCTCTTGCAGGCATTTAGCGGGCATTTTTTTAGGCAGGCATGTTATTTTTTGTATTTAGTGTCTGGGGGGTCTAAAAAGTGTACCTGTCAAGTTTCAGCTCTGTATCATGTCCAGAACCCCTAAAAAACAGCATTTTTCTTATAATTTTTAGTAGAAAACTAATGCAGTGTCTTTCCAGCTGTCTTTTTTTCTTTCTGGCAAGCTGAAATATGATATGCCAAGGCAAACATGCCTATCAGTTGAGCTATGACACAGACAACACTGCACACATGGGGAAATATGTAAAACAAAAAACAGGAAAAGGAAATTAGGTGACGGTCACAAAACATGATATTGTGATTGGCCAAATAAAAAGTCGCCTCGCGATGAGGTCGCGCCAAAGTCGCGCTAAGTCGCGCCAAAGTCGCACTGGAAGCGACGCTACTTTAGTGGTAGCGGCAGTGTAAACCAGCACTAAAACATCCAGTGTGTGAATACGATCAGGTATGATGTTTTATCGGTCAAGTAGTGTAAGGGTTACGCCCGTCGCCCGCTTCACAGTGACAGACCAAACTCTGACAGACCAAACTCCCCGTTTAACAGTCAGTCAGTCCATTTGCACAACCGCAAACTCCCCATTTGCACAAGGTTGGATACAAGCTAGCCATGTCCCGTTCCTTGTCCTCACTGACATCATTGAAGGTCTCTTCCTCCACCCAGCCACGTACAACACCAAGGGTCCCCGAAAGGTGACAACAAGCCCCCTGGGACGCCTGCTGTGGCTGGTATTCCACCTCCTCAAAGCCAACATCCTCCTCTGACTACTCTTCTTCAGACTCCTCTCTCTGCGTTGCCACAGGTCCAGCAATTGACAACGACAAGGCTGCTTCTGGTGGTGATGGGGACCACAACTCTTCCTCTTCATGCTCATCTACAGCCTGATCCAGTACTCTTCGCAGGGCACGCTCCAGAAAAAACGCATATGGGATGAGGTCGATGATGTTGCCTTGGGTTCGACTGACCACCAGGGTTGTCACCTCCGCAAAAGGACGCATGAGCCTACAGCCATTGTTCATGAGCATTCAGTAACGTGGCCAAAAAATACCCAGCTCCGCAGAAAGAATGAAAGAAAATGAATGTTTTTTCTATGAAAAATTATCCTGCGGATCGCTTTTGGTCTGTACACAATGAAGCAACGACCTTATCATCTGGGGTGTGCCAACACAATCCTAGAGGTGATCGCTTCATTGTGATATGCAAGCCCCTTCACCACGACAAGGTAACGATCACGAAGGGGAATTGACACATGTATGTGCCTTTTTTTTTGTTTTTTGTTTTTTTGCAGCCACAGTGTAGCACCAGAGGCCAGAAAAATTAGGCATGTACACATGCATGAAAAAGCAGGTATTGTTGCAGCCGCTGCTGTAGCAGCGTCCTGAAAAATTGAGGTTTTAAGGCAGAAAGTGCACTAAAAAATTGCGGCTTGAACCGTAGTTGGTGGCGGAGACGTCACGTAAGTCATCCGGCATGCAGAGAATGATTATATACAGCAGCGTGTGGACCATTTTTAGGCCAAAGCATCTCAGTCATCACCAGGCCTTTTTTAGTCAAATGCATCCCCCACTGTCAGTCCCTTCGGGATCCATGCCTCATTCATCTTAATAAACGTGAGGTAATCAAGACTTTTTTGACCTAGGCGACTTCTCTTCTCAGTGACAATACCTCCTGCTGCGCTGAAGGTCCTTTCTGACAGCACACTTGAAGCGGGGCAGGCCAGAAGTTCAATGGCAAATTGGGATAGCTCAGGCCACAGGTCAAGCCTGCACACCCAGTAGTCAAGGGGTTCATCGCTCCTCAGAGTGTCGATATCTGCAGTTAAGGCAAGGTAGTCTGCTACCTGTCGGTCGAGTCGTTCTCTGAGGGTGGACCCCGAAGGGCTGTGGCGATGCATAGGACTAAAAAAGCTCCGCATGTCCTCCATCAACAAGACGTCTGTAAAGCGTCCTGTCCTTGCCGGCGTGATTGTGGTGGTAGGAGGAGGATTACTTTCACCTCTTCCCCTGTTGGATTCCCGTTGTGCTGTGACATCACCCTTATATGCTGTGTAAAGCATACTTTTTAACTTATTTTGTAGCTGCTGCATCTTTTGCGACTGCCGGTAATTGGGTAACATATCACAGACTTTCTGCTTATACCGGGGGTCTAGTAGCGTGGCCACCCAGTACAGGTCGTTCTCCTTCAGCCTTTTTATACGAGGGTCCCTCAACAGGCATGACAGCATGAAAGACCCCATTTGCACAAGGTTGGATGCCGAGCTACTCATGTCCAATTCCTCGTCCTCACTGATGTCATTGAAGGTGTGTTCTTCCCCCCAGCCACGTACAACACCACGGGTACCAGATAGGTGACAACGAGCACCCTGGGATGCCTGCTGTGGTTGGTGTTCCTCCTCCTCAAAGCCACATTCCTCCTCTGACTCCTCTTCCTCACACTCCTCTTCCAGTGTTGCCGCAGGTCCAGCAATCGATGGTAAGGCTGTTTCTGGTGGTGGTGATGGTGACCACAACTCTTCCTCTTCCTCTTCACGCTCATCTACGGCCTGATCCAGCACTCTTCGCAGGGCACGCTCCAGGAAAAAAACATATGGGATGATGTCGCTGATGGTGCCTTCGGTGCGACTCACTAGGTTTGTCACCTCCTCAAAAGGACGCATGAGCCTACAGGCATTGCGCATGAGTGTCCAGTAACGTGGCAAAAAAATACCCAGCTCCGCAGAGGCTGTCCTAGCACCCCGGTCATACAAATACTCGTTGACCACTTTTTCTTGTTGGAGCAGGCGGTCGAACATTAGCAGTGTTGAATTCCAACGTGTCGGGCTGTCGCAAATCAAGCGCCTCACTGGCATGTTGTTTCGCCGCTGAATATCTGCAAAGTGCGCCATGGCCGTGTAGGAACGCCTGAAATGGCCACACACCTACCTGGCCTGCTTGAGGACATCCTGTAAGCCTGGGTACTTCTGCACAAAACGTTGCACAATCAGATTCAACACATGTGCCATGCACGGCACATGTGTCAACTTGCCCAAATTCAATGCCGCCAACAAATTGCTGCCGTTGTCACACACCACTTTGCCGATCTCCAGTTGGTGCGGGGTCAGCCACTGATCCACCTGTGCGTTCAGGGCGGACAGTAGTGCTGGTCCGGTGTGACTCTCTGCTTTCAGGCAAGTCAACCCCAAGACAGCGTGACACTGTCGTATCCGGCATGTGGAATAGCCCCTGGGGAGCTGGGGGGGTGCAGTTGGTGTGGAGCAAGACGCAACAGCAGAAGAGGACTCAGCCGAGGAGGTTAGCAAAGAGGATGGAGTAGGAGGAGTAGAGGAGGTGGCAGCAGGCCTGCCTGCAAGTCGTGGCGGTGTCACCAACTCCTCTGCAGCAGAGCCACGCATTCCATGCTTGGCAGCCGCCAGCAGGTTTACCCAATGCGCAGTGTAAGTTATATACCTGCCCTGACCGTGCTTTGCAGACCAGCTATCAGTGGTCAGATGGACCCTTGCCCCAACACTGTGTGCCAGACGGGACATGATTTCTTTTTCCACAATAGAGTACAGGTTGGGGATTGCCTTTTGTGAAAAATAATTTCGGCCTGGTACCTTCCACTGCGGTGTCCCAATAGCGACAAATTTTATGAAGGCCTCAGACTCCACCAGCTTGTATGGTAAAAGCTGGCGGGCTAAGAGTTCCGACAAGCCAGCTGTCAGACGCCGGACAAGGGGGTGACTCTGTGAGATTGGCTTCTTACGCTCAAACATTTCCTTCACAGACACCTGACTGTGGGCAGGTGACGAGCAGGAACTGCTGAAGGTGAGAGGCGGAGGGGCGGGTTGTTGATAGGGGGCATGGAGGACAGCAGTGGTTGACGTGGCTGAAGATGCTGGACCAGGAGGAGGATGGTGGCTTTCAGTTTGTGTGCTGCTTTTACTCATGTGTTGATCCCATAGGCGTTTGTGATGTGAGATCATGTGCCTTCGCAAAGCAGTTGTACCTAGGTGGGTGTTGGACTTCCCACGACTCAGTTTCTTTTGGCACAGGTTACAAATGGCATCGCTGATATCAGAGGCAGACACACAAAAAAATGCCACACTGCTGAGCTTTGCAAGGACGGCATTCTGGTGGTGGCAACAGCTTGCGTTGATTGGCGTGCTGTCTGGCTGACCCCGGGTGCCGAATCTACATGCTGTCTGACTGCGCCACTAGCTCCTTGCGATGACCTCCTCCCCCTGCTTCCAACTCGTCTCCTCCTCCTCTCTGTCTCCCCATCTGAACTTTCCCCCTCTTCTTCTGCTCTTCGAGCAGGCACCCAGGTGACATCCACAGACACATCGTCATCATCAGCCGCTTCACTTGACAACTCAGCAAAGGCAGCAGCAGCAGGTACAACATCATCATCATCATCATCACAATGTACGTCCATGTGTATAATGCTGCCTGACTGAGACATATCCCCGTTATCTACATCCTCTGGCACTAATAGTTGCGCATCACTTATTTCTTCCAACTGATGTGAAAATAACTCCTCTGATGGATCAAGTGAAGCGGCTGTGGTGCTAGTGTTGGTGGTGGTGCCGGCGGGCTGGCGAGTGGTAAATTGAGAGGTGCCCGAAGCTGAGCTGGAGGAGGATGGTACATTAAGGTTCCGAGCGGAAGCTGTAGATGATTGGGTGTCCTGTGTAAGCCAGTCAACTATGGCCTCAGAATTTTTTGAGTTCAGGGTCTGTGGTGGCCTCTGAACACTGGGCATTATTCTAGGGCCTAAGGAAATCACAGCACCACGACCACGACGGCACTTGCGGGGTGGCCTGCCTCTGCCTGTCATTTTTTTTAATGTGTTGTTACTGTTGTACTATGAGTGCAAGCTGCTGTGCCACCTTATATATCAGTGGTGGGTGGGCAGTGGCACAGTACACTCTCTGTGGACCTGACAGCAGTCACTGGCACCCAGGCAACTGCAATTTAAAAAATATATATATTTTTTTTTTACTTTGCAAGCTGCTGTGCCACCTTATATATCAGTGGTGGGTGGGCAGTGGCACAGTACACTCTCTGTGGACCTGACAGCAGTCACTGGCACCCAGGCAACTGCAATTTAAAAAATATATATATATTTTTTTACTTTGCAAGCTGCTGTGCCACCTTATATATCAGTGGTGGGTGGGCAGTGGCACAGTACACTCTCTGTGGACCTGACAGCAGTCACTGGCACCCAGGCAACTGCAATTTAAAAAATATATATATATTTTTTTTACTTTGCAAGCTGCTGTGCCACCTTATATATCAGTGGTGGGTGGGCAGTGGCACAGTACACTCTCTGTGGACCTGACAGCAGTCACTGGCACCCAGGCAACTGCAATTTAAAAAATATATATATTTTTTTTTACTTTGCAAGCTGCTGTGCCACCTTATATATCAGTGGTGGGTGGGCAGTGGCACAGTACACTCTCTGTGGACCTGACAGCAGTCACTGGCACCCAGGCAACTGCAATTTAAAAAAATATATATATTTTTTTACTTTGCAAGCTGCTGTGCCACCTTATATATCAGTGGGGGGTGGGCAGTGGCACAGTACACTCTCTGTGGACCTGACAGCAGTCACTGGCACCCAGGCAACTGCAATTTAAAAAAAATATATATTTTTTTTTACTTTGCAAGCTGCTGTGCCACCTTATATATCAGTGGTGGGTGGGCACACAGTGGCACTGCAGTGGGCACAGTACACTCTGTGGACCTGACAGTCACTGGCAGCCCAGGCAACTGCAATAATAAAAATTTTTTTTTTTTTTTCAATTTATTGCAACAAGATGCTGTGCCACCGTATATATATCAGTGGTGGGCAGTGCACTGCAGTGGGTACAGTGCACTCTGTGGACCTGACACAGCACTCACTGCAATTATGACAGAGGAAAAAAAAAATATTTTTTAAAATGCCAGGTACTGTGCCTGTGCCACCCGAAATGAGTGTGGTGTGCACACAGTACAGTCTGTGGTAGGTCTGTGGCCTCTCACACACAGCGGGCAGGCAACTGCAGTGTACAATAGATATATATATATATATATAGGAAAAACTCTATTACCAGTTACCAGCCCTTAAAAGGGCTTTTGGGGACGCTAAATATATATATATATGTATATATATAAATAAAAAAAAAACCTCAATTACCAGCCCTTAAAAGGGCTTTTGGGGACACTAGATAGATAGATATATATATATATATATATATATATATAAGAAGAAACAACTCAATTACCAGCCCTTAAAAGGGCTTTTGGGGACGCTAGATATATATATATATATATATATATATATATATATATATATATAAAAAATTACACAAATACCAGCCCTTAGAAGGGCTTTTTGGGGTGCTGTCCTTACAGCAGTAGTGGACCAAGAACACTGCAAGACCAGGAACACTGACTAACTGTCCCTAGCTTAACAGCAGCAGCAGCAGCAGCTCTCTCCCTACTCTCACTACACACACTGCTTCAGAATGATCTAAGATGGATGCTGCCCTTGCTTATTTATAGGAGGTGGGAGGGTGTGGGAGGGAGGTATGCTGATTGGCTGGAAATGTGTCTGCTGACTGTGAGGTTCAGGGTCAAAGTTTGCCTCAATGATGTATTATGGGGGGCGGACCGAACATCGCATATGTTCGCCCGCAGCGGCGAACGCGAACATGCGAAGTTCGCCGGGAACTGTTCGCCGGCGAACAGTTCTATACATCTCTACTAAGAAGTAAATGGCAAACACTCAGAAGAAATGTCCAAGTTGGTGACATAGTATTAGTGAAAGAAGAAGATTTACCTAGAAGTCAATGGAAATTGGCTAAAGTTCTAGAAGTCCAAAAGGATAAAGACAGACTAGTAAGAAGAGTGTTGTTACAAATAGGAGACTCAAAACTTGACAAAAAGGGAAAACGTCTCACTACTCCACTCAAGTTGGAACGTCCTATACAACAGTTAGTTGTTCTACTTGAGAGTGATAAAAGACACTTGGAAGTTGAGAACCTGATGGAAAATTCCCCAAAATTCATGTTCAAATCCTACTATAGAGTCTATAGAATTATAGGTAATTTTGGTGGGAGTGTAGCTGGCCAGCTATAACCTGTCCTAGGTTGCTAAAATGACCTACATGCATATACAGCTAGACCTGCTAATAACCTCAATACAGTGCATATGTTTATATGTGAGAGACAAAAAGCAGTTATTTACTGTGACTTTATGTTTGGATGTCATATAACAGTTATATATTGTGTTCACAGAAGCAAAAAGGAAATATGCCTGTAAGATTCATTTATATGCCTGTAAGGTAAGCTCAGATACAGCAGAATTTAAACCAGAAAGCACAAAGTTAAACTTTATTACCCATAAGGAGTTTGTGGCCAATCACAGCCAATCTCACACTCAGCAACAGTCTTGGCCAATTACAGCCAGCCTTACACCCATTTTTTGTCTAAAGTTTCACGCTCTCAGCCAGCATTCTCATTCCACTACAGAGAGGACATTTGTATAGACACAGATCCACAGAGCAGTTTTATGGAAGCAAGTGGCCAAAAATAGGTAATTAACAGTTCTATATGTTCCTATTGTTAGTAATGTAATTAGAGCTGTATACTGAACTAGTTATGTGTTCACTTGTAGTTCCACCAAACACAAACAAACTATCGAACTTAAATCAAACTATCGAACACGAACTTAAACAAATACGCAAAGTTATACCAAACTTCAAAAGTTATATCAAACAGCAAACAGCAATAGAGAAGAAAGAATATTGATTAAGCATCAGATATACCCCTCAAAGAGATTATAAGTGTTTAAACAATTGAAAGTACAGATACTGAAGAGAGAAATATATCCACCATTTTGTTATACTTTATTCAGCACATGTTTGTACATGGATTGTCTGCTGCAAAGTGTCACTGTTATCTATGAAGAAAAGGAAGTTAATAAAGAAGATATCTTAAGCGTTTGGTGTGCTCTTTAAACCTACTGCTTCCCATAGAACGGTATTGGAGGAATTTATAAAGTAACAGAAAGTCTGGTTAGACTGAAGTCAGAGAGATTAAGTTCTTCTAATGCCACAGTGCACAAGGCACTTCATTTTGCTTCATAGTGCTGCGCCTGCCACAGGACAGTGAGGGTAGAATGGAGAAAAGAAAAAAAAGTGGTGGGGGGTGGGGGGGTGAAGAGTAATATGCTGGAAGGCGCATAGGCAAAGTGAAGGCTGAAAATAAATCAATCCCCAGATGCCCTCATTAGGGATGATCAAACTTTTCAAAAGTTCGGTTCGACCAGAAAACCTGAACTTCCCGAAAGTTCGGCCCGGATTTCAGAACCCCATTGAAATCAATAGGACCCTAACTTAGGTAATCAAAAAACACCATTTTGAAGCCCTAAAACCCAATAAATGCCCCTAAAAAGTGCCTAGGGTTCTGGGTCATGCCCCAGGGACTATTAATCACACAAAAAAAAAGTTCTTAAAAATTGTCATTTTTGATAGAGAGCCAATTATTAAAAAAATTTAAAAAAAAAAAAAAAAGAGATTTCTTTAGATTTAGTGTCTGGGGGGTCTAAAAAGTGTACCTGTGAAGTTTCAGCTCTGTAGCATGTCCAGAACCAGAAAAAAAAAGTTTGTTTGTATTAGAATTAATATAGAACAGGGATATGGCTCCGCTATTTTCACACCTTGCCGGTTTTGTAGCAAGCATTTTTTTGGGCATTTTTTGGGCGTCTTTGGAGGCAGGCATAACATCTGTACTTCTGTGTAGGGGTATATATACACACACACATGTATGTATATATATATATATATATATATATACACCTACACATATATAGGTGTGAAAGTAGCAGAACCCTATGCTTGCGCTAATTAAATAATTAACAGGAATATGGCTCCGCTCCTATCACACCTATGTATGTGTAAGTGTATAAATACATATAAGTGTGTGTGTATATATACCCCTATACAGAAGTTCAGATGTTTGCCTGCCTCCAAAGACCCCAAAAAAATGCCCAAAAAAAACGCCCGCTGCACAAACACACCTGGGCGTTTTTGTAGCTGGCGTTTTTTTGGGCATTTTTTGGGCATCTTTGGAGGCAGGCATAACATCTCTACTTCTGTGTAGGGGTATATATACACACACACATGTATGTATATATACACCTACACATATATAGGTGTGAAAGTAGCAGAACCCTATGCTTACGCTAATTAAATAATTAACAGGTATATGGCTCCGCTCCCATCACACCTATATATGTGTAAGTGTATAAATACATATAAGTGTGTGTGTATATATACCCCTATACAGAAGTTCAGATGTTTTGCCTGCCTCCAAAGACCCCAAAAAAATGCCCAAAAAAAACGCCTGCTGCAAAAACACACCTGGGCGTTTTTGTAGCTGGCGTTTTTTTGGGCATTTTTTGGGCGTCTTTGGAGGCAGGCATAACATCTGTACTTCTGTGTAGGGGTATATACACACACACACATGTATGTATATATACACCTACACATACAGTATATAGGTGTGAAAGTAGCAGAACCCTATGCTTGCGCTAATTAAATAATTAACAGGCATATGGCTCCGCTCCTATCACACCTATTTATGTGTAAGTGTATAAATACATATAAGTGTGTGTGTATATATACCCCTATACAGAAGTTCAGATGTTATGCCTGCCTCCAAAGACCCCCCAAAAATGCCCAAAAAAACGCCTGCAACAACACACCTGGGCGTTTTTTTTTTTGGCACAGGCGTTTTTTTGGTCATTTTTTGGGGGTCTTTGAACCACCATGTGATCCGATTCTGTGGCGAATAAAAAAATGCCTCATGTGTGTGTTTGGTGCGGATGCAGTGCGAATTCAGCCATACAAAGTGTATGGCTGAAATTCGCACCGCACATGAGATCGCATGTAATTTAGGAGCAGTGCGCTACGAATTACATACGATCTCCGCATCCGCACAAATGTGAACCGGCTCTTTAATGCTTTTAAAAGTACAGTGACAATAAAAAAAAAAAACATGCCTACAGTGTATTTTAATAGGGTTTTTCTATTTCGCGGATTTTCACTTTTCACGGGTGGGTTCAGAATGTAACCCCCGCGATGGAGGGGGGTTTACTGTAGTGTCATTATGCTAATATTGTATGTAATGCACCTATGTTAATGCCTTTTTTTTTTTTTTTTACTGTTCTTTTTTACACCCTGAATAACAGTTTGTAACAAAAAAAAATCAACTGTTAAAGGCAAACAAAACATTGAAGTACAGTCATCAAGTCATCCAATATACTGAGAATTTTCATACAGCTTTGGAGTGTTTTCCTTTGTATGATTTGTTTTTATATGGCAAAATGCACTTTCTTGGAATATTTTTATATTATTATGTTTCTCCTTGAGAAAGTTGTATAATGTATATTATTCTGGAAAAATGAATGTGTTAAACCAACACAATAATGTTATAAAATACTGGAATCCAGACATGAGTACAAAGAATATAAAGAATTTCTCCTGGGTCAGGCTGTTCAATGTTTATCTGTATTACATGCACAATAAAACATTTGTTGTGTTCTCATGAAAAAAAAAGGAAAAGGTCAGCTCTAAAGACATGCTGTTAGGTTAATTGGATCCTGTATAAAATTGGCCCTACTATGTACAGTATGTATGAATGTGAGTTAGGGACCTTAGATTGTACGCTCCTTGAGGGCAGGGACTGATGTGAATGTGCAATGTATATGTAAAGCACTGCGTAAATTGACAGCGCTATATAAGAACCTGAAATAAATAAATAAACAGGTGTTGCACATAGCAGCGAGTTGGAGTTAAATTGTTTGCATCCATCCTAATGGGAAGTTTGATAAGTTACTTTCACTCTGCCACTTTCTAATCTAGACATTTGGATGAAGGTTTTTAAAGCCAACATTTTGTCAGTGACACTACATATTGAGGCAGAGATTGGTTTGGTGCATTACATATTTACACTGTAGCCCTGGCTGGGAGTTCCTTTAAGCTGCTAAGTAGAGCATCTCTACTCTGGCTTCAGCTCATTTCCCCTATCTGCCGGTGAATAAAAAAATGCAGGGAAAGAAAGGAGAATGCTGATTGGCTGCAGCCACAATCTGGTACTGGAGCCTAACCCTAGCAAGGGGGATTCTGATTGTCCGCTGTTGCATCTGGGACTGTAGCCGCACCTACAAGACTGGTCAACGGGAGAGCCTGAGGAGAATGGGCAGAGAGACACACACAAGAGTTGTGAAGTGTCTGTACTGGGAGTTGAGGCTGTGTTGCCAGAGATCCTGCAATGAGAGAGAGTCACAGGCAGTCTGGGGAACCCTCAAGGCACCAGGTACAGGTGACCTGAGGTTCAGTAGCCCCCATCCTTCCACGACGTGTATCAGGGGAAGATGAAGGCTTGAGATGGGAGGCCAAGTGTGTCTAGACTGCCTCTCGCTTGACCCCACCACAATGTGCCAGCAGTGCAGAGACCAGCCAGGGGCAGTTCAGGTTTCATCTACCATCATTCAGTCAGAGAATAGAGTCTGTCTCTATCCAGCCCCCAAAAGTGTCCATCAGGGGACAAACTTTCAACAGGAAGACATCTGTACTTCACCAGTGTAGTGAGAAGCCTATTAAGTGAGCACTCTAATGTGTAATCCAAGAGTCTCAATGCCTGAAAACGTGTTATTCCACTGTCCAGTGTTTAGGCAGAGAATTTATACATTCATTAGGTTGCTCTGCTTTTGGTACAGACATTGGTGGTGTCTTTTGGCATTATCCTTGTGTTACTATACAGTGTCGGGGTAGTTGCTGTTTTTACAGCTCTGTCTTTATGCCTACTAAAGCCTAGCACACTGCTGAGACAGCTCAGGTCAGAGCCACTGTACTAACACTCCGATGTTAATAAAGCGATCTCCCCTGCTGAGCTATTGGATTTTGACATAGGGACAGCACCACGGCCAGAACACCCCGTTCAGCAAACCCTTTTCAGTCATTGACCTTAGACAGAAGCTGGGCAAACAACCGACTGCCATACACACAGGCCGAATGTCGGCCCGTTGCTATTGATGATGCTGGCTGACATTTGGTCCCTGTATACTAGGCTTTAGTGTATTCTTCCCAGGCCATGGGAAACAAATGGCATTAACTTGCCTTATACTGTATATACAGTATATATATATATATATATCTATATATATATATATATATATATATATATAGATATATATATATATATATATATCTATATATATATACAATATACAGTAGCAACCAGAGAAATGGCAACAATACACAACTGGCAAGCAAATATTTAAACAGCAGTAATTAGAGTATGCAGTTGAAAATAAGCCAATAATCCAGAGGTTGACCCCTAAACCCTATACTAGGGAGGGTCATCTCAGTCTGTCAGTCTGTATTAAACACTTTTGCTGCTGGCCAGCACATTGGGGCCCAGATCTGGCATTGGAGCCCTCAAGATAGGTTCCTTCTAGCTTGGGTATAGGCGGTTGCATCTACCCCATGCAATTAATACTGTCCCTCTTTATTGGGGTGCAGTATTGTTTTGCCATCTGCCTCTGACCAACTTCTGGGTGACAACTCATCTCTCTCTAATCTCCTTTGGCTGCTGCGCAAAGTCAGCGGCAGTGGCATTCTTTCCAACGATCAGATGGTAGCACCTGTCAGAGATAGTGGTGTTCTCCCCAACAATCAGGCGGCAACACTGGTCAGCGATAATGGCATTCTCTCCATTGATCAGATGGTAGCATAGTCAATGACAGTGGTGTTCTCATGTACCAGCAGGGGTTCGATACTGCACCTCTCTGTGTCCTTGATGCAATGGTGAAACATTCTGCTAACAGCGCGCAGCATGGTCTGTCTCCCACAATGTCCTCTACACTCTGTCTGGGGACTACATCTTCCACAAGTCTTAACTGCACCTAGCAGATTCTGTCCTTCCCACAATCCACAGGAGGTCAGTTTCCTCTTCCTCTCTGTGATCCCGGATGGTGGGCTGGGCTTTGCTCCAGCTCCCTCTGTGGCATACAGTATTGCAGATGGTCAGTGCTCTGTCTATCGCTGTGGGTGCATGCAGTCCTTAACAGCTTGACAGGAGCCGAGGAAGTGCAGGGCAGCAGCAGTGATAGTAGCCCAGTTCCTGCTGTCAGACATAGCAGCACTGTGGACCAAGGGCTACATGATGCTGAATTTTCACTGTCATTGTAAACTGTTTAATTAGCTCATTCTTCCATTAGAGGACTTAATCCAGCTTCAACAAAGCCCATTCCATTCTTATTGGTGTGCCAGTGACTGTTGGATTGTCAATTACCTGGTGAAGATGGAGCTAAGGAGGGGGCTTCTCTTGCATGTCTTGTCCAACACCCCTAGTATTAATGACCGGAGATGTAAGAACACAGAGTGGCACAAGGGCGGATGTAACAGGCAGCGCCAGCTGTTGTTTGCAGGATTCGGATGCCTGTGGGTCACCACACAGGGACCAGAGACCAATGGTGACACTTGATCAATGGACAGGGACAAAGTCAGGACACAAACCGAGAGGGTATTAATAGTGGGGCAGCAAGATACAGGAATATCAAGCAGAGGCAGAGTCAGGATATAGACTGGGAACAGTTCACAACTGGACAGTGAGGTACAGGAACGTAAAGCAGAAGTGGAGTCAGGGTACAAGTGAAGGTCACAACAGGTAGGCAAGAATCCAGAGACAGGTCAGAGGCAAAGTGGGGCATGCATAGGAAGGCATATAGAGCAGGTCCGGGCACAGGTAAAGCAGGAACAACCTGAAGACCACTCAGTATCCTGTTCATGTCACAATCCAGCTTAAATACACTGTTTGGCACCAATGCCAGTGTTAATGCTCATGTTGCAGCGATCCTTTGCTTGGACGTATGAGCCTGTGCATGCAATAGTCTTCTTTTTTCCAATACATACTGGGCTTTTCTTACATAGATTCAGTTCAGGGCGGTTTACCACTGGGAGGTGCAGAAGAACCCAGACATTGCAGCAGCACCTTTGAATATTTTCAGCATTATAAAGTAGCATTATTTCTCCCTCACCCCTTCCAAAGCTAACTTTAATCCCTTGTATTATATTAGATTGGCAGGTGACTCAGTCTTGCAGCCATAACCTATGCAGGACAATGCCCTTTTTTTGTCTTATATGTTGCCTATTCTTCATTGGTCCTAATGGATAAGCTATCTACATGCAAGTCTGCAGAGAGATGGCTTTTTCATCAGGGCATATAAAGAAAAGCTCTGCACACAGTACCATACAACCTCATCAACTGAAAGAGAATCAGAGTGCCACCCAGCATAGGTCATGGCTTCTGGACCAGGTTGCCCGCTGAGCTAAGGTAATAAAAGAGGAAATGGTTATCATAGAGAGAGAGAGAGAGAGAGAGGGAGGTCAGTAAGGATTAAGTTATTTAGTATCTGACATTAAGGTTTTTAGTATATTTTTTAATAAAAATGGTCATTCTTTTAGAAGAAGGGTGGAATAATAAACAAGGGGCATTTTATCCAATCCTGCTAAATAAGGGTATTCATGGAAGAACAGAAGTTGATTATTTTTGTGTGGGGGGAAAAAAAGGTAGAATCCCCAGTATTTGTGGGACCAATCCACCAAGCGTCTAAGTGCTGCAGTTCACCCTTGACCCTTTCTATATAATTGTAGACGTTATACAATACCCTTCGTGAATACTGTATATGAAAAATGTAAAGAAAATAAAGATATGCTATAAAAGTAGAAGTAGTAACTTGTGTTATATATAGCGACTAGATTACTGTTGTAGAGTTCAGTAAGTATAGAATGGACTGGATCTAACCTACATTATATTCATCTTTAGAGGCGCCAAAAAAGAAGTCAAGAAAGCATTTCTTTGGGGGTAAAACATGTCAGTACTATAGATGTTTATGAAACCAAGAGGTCTGTATGGATAAATCCCCAGTGGGAGTGAAATAGACAGCAACACACAAAAGGAACATCAAACCTTAACAGAAATCCTGTAACAAAAACCAAGGTCTAGAAATATATTAAAAAGGCTTCATCTTTCTTTGAGATTAACTTGATGAGACATTAATGCCCCTTTGCATTGCTATGGTGATTATAATAATGGTGATTCAAAGTGTCAAAGCTCCAAATGGTTTTAAATATATTACCGTATATATTTATATATATAATATTAAAACAAAGAAATATATATACACTATATACACAGTATATATACACAGTATATATTTGTTTATTTTTTATTTTAGTATTCCGAATGACAAATAACACAATGTACAGATGTACTGTAGTAACAGTAGACTGAAAAATATGTTGTGCAAGATTATAGAGAAAAGTATTGTGTGTGTGGTGTCAGAGCATCTATGAATAAAAAATGGAATTTTACAATTTCTAAATTTTGAAATATTAGGCAAAGCATGTGAACTATATAAAACTTCTAAACAGGCCAAGAGACAAATGTCACATTAACGTGTCGGCAAACATGTTTTGGATGAGTCAAGGACCCTGTTAGTCTCTAAACAATGGGGTTTCTGGTATTTACACAACACCTGAAACCAAAGAGAAACTGGGCTATGTGTACGAGAATCCAGAACTCACAAACACGATAATCATCTTTTTTCTCAGGTGAAGGAGAATCATATAAATTTATCCCCGACAATGGCAGTTTGTATGCATTGTTTCACTTGTGGATAAAATAATTAACTAGCACTTCTTAGAAGATATGCCGAGCCAAGCTAACAAGAGGAAGTGCTGAAGTCTTGCTATAAGGAGGAGGTGGGATATTTTCTCTATTTCAAATATTCAGATAAAACAATTGACTCTACATTGCAGGTCATAAGGGTAAGACCAGTGGTGGGATTCAGCCGGTTCGCATCGGTTCCATAGAACCGGTTACTAAATTTCTGCAAGTTCGCAGAACCGGCTGTTCCCTCTAAGCTGTGCGCCTCTAAGCTACATATTCGGACCATGCTGCCACAGACTTGGCGGCCGGGGAGCAGAGCAGTGCGCCCCGAGCCCGCCCATTCTGTGACAATAGCGAATGAAAATTCGCTATTGTCACACGGATCCTCCTCCTGATTTGGGTGCCATTGATGATAAAGCTTGCGTATAAGCTGTCCCACCATGCTCTAGGTGTCAATGGGCCCCTGGCTCTTTTTTCCATCTGCTCTGGACCTCTTCAGGCTTACTGGAAGCAAATATTTACTTTTTTGCATGACATTGTTTTCCAGTACAACTAGACCAATGGCTATGCCTGCTAGATCCTCTTGAGTCTTTTTGAATGAGGTATTTGTTTACTGCCAAGAAACAGCTAGCTAAGGTGTGGACCAAAGCTGGGGTATCTACTTTTGAACAATGGAATGCGGAGATTGATAAAACACGTCAATAAAAGAAACTGATCTATGACAACACAAGTTACCCAAAGAAATTTCAGAAAATGTGGGTTATGTGACTGTCAGAATCTTCTATTCGCTGTCCATTAGACGCAGCACCTACTTCATTTTGAACAGTGGCTCATATGTGTTTAGGTCCGATGTACTGAGGCTGCAGTGCCACATACGCATTTGTGATCTGTTATGTCTAAGGGTACTGCTAAGTTTCAAACATCCCTATATTTTAGAATGATACCCAACACTTTTGGCTTATGTTTTCATAGTTTCTCAGCTACTTTAGTTATATGGGTTTTGCTATATAATTTTGCATGTATTCTTGTGAACAGTCTGTGATTTGGTCTCTTATTTCATTTGTATTCAACAATTTGATAACTTGCATATTGTCTATGTAATACATTGCCTCAGTGTATGCTAAATTGCAGAGATTTTGTCTTTTCTATTTCTTTTACTGAATATGTACAACATAGGTGCATGTCTTTGTCAGCATTAAAGCTGCTAATGTATACCCATACTAATACTAATACGGGTCTTTTGGATTAAAAAAAATAGTAAGTGTAATATAGTCAGAAATATAGGTTCCTATTGGTATTAGCTATTTGTTTTAGCTCATAAAAACACATTGAGTGTATTTATTAAAGCAGTATAACAAGAAAAGCTCTTTATATGTCCTTTTAAAACAATGTAAAAGGATTTAGGTGGACAAATTAGTGTTAGATTTTTAGTCAAATCAAGAAATGCATACTAAATATGGGCATCTAGGCTTTATTGATCTCTATTCAAGAAGAGGTTATTTTAGGATGTCCTGTCTTGTGCTTCCCTATGTGTCCAGGGAAAAACAATGTTAGTGATTGATTTATATTACAAGTTAGCACACCTCCCCCTCTATCACCTTTGCATTATAATACTGTCAATGTCTAGTTGGCAAGAGAATCTTCAATACAGGTTTTCTTTGGCTAGACATTTTATAGAAGCCTTCTCAGAGTTGTAATGTGAAAGGATGACAGCTTGGTCAGGTCATTATTCATCTCATTCATCAGCACTCTGAGCCATAAAGCCATGTTGACAAGTCAAAGCTTTTGTATAGACATAGTTTGATGGGAATGCTGTATTGTGCTGACCTCTAAATTTTGTTTTCGTGCAATTTCTTGCTTTGCTAAGCTTTTCTATAATGTCATCTTAAGTGCCATCATCTTTTTGGACAATAATGCAACGACAGGTGAAATCTGACCCTTGTGCAAAGAGCTATGATACTTGCCGGTAAACTTGACTGCCTGTTGCTGACCCAGATTGACCTGACTGCTCAGGCTGCGAGCCATGACCTCTGCTTGGACCTTACTACTCCCTTGCTGGCCGTGTGCCTTGGCCCCTGCATAGACATGACTCCTCTCTCATCTGCAGCCCTGTGTACAGTCTCCACACCATAATCACTTTATTCCAGCCACCTGTTGGGGCGATCCTCAAGGCTGTAACCTGGTGACAGTTTGCAGGGCAGTAAACCAGGACCACTAAGGTCTCCAGACCATCTCCACTTTCAGAGACTTTGGTGAAAAACAATTGTTGCATAGACCCTGTGCCTTGGGCAAGTCATGTCATATGCCGGGGGGGGGCATCACAACTTTTATAGATTCTTTGCTTATAATACAGAAGACAGCAATCCTCACTCTAGTCCCATGAATGATACCACAGCCATATTTCGCTATGGCTCTATGATAGTAGTATGTTAAGCTGGCCTTATTCTATTTGAATTGCGTTCCAAAATTTTTGCTTTAAGAACGTTTTTTTTTTTCCAAACAGAGATTTTATTGAAAATAACAGCATGTTACAAAAAGGAAAAGGAACAACCAAAACTGTGCAGTCAAAGAAGTGAATTGAAACCTAAACACGCAGTGCAGGAACAGAAGACAATGCAGGCAATACATCGCATCATTCCACAATACATAGGTAAGAGAATACAGGGATGACCATTAAGTGCATGTATCTGAGTGCTGTAGCCACCTGTCCCAGATCTTGTTATATTTAGCAGGGCAGCCCCTTTGGATATACATTATTTTATGATACGGGAGAACAAAATTAATCTCCTTCAACCACATTCTAAAGTCAGGGGGGCTCTCACGCATCCATAGTCTAGCTATGAGTTTCCTGGCAATAAAAAGAGTGACATGTAAAAATCCCTTCAGAAACGTATCCATATCTTCCTCTGGGTACACACCCAGCAGGCATTGCTTAGGGTCGAGCTGTAGGGGAGACCCCATTTTATCGTGCAGAAAGGCCACAATTTGCCGCTAATAGCCGTGGATCCGTGGACAGCTCCAGATTAGGTGAAAGAATGTACCTAGGGATGTATGACACATGGAGCAGTCTTGAGAAAAAACAGTTTGATAGCGTGCCAACCTAATAGGGGTAAGGTAAGTGCGGTGGATTCAGAACAGCTGGGTGAGATGATCAGACAGTTTAGGAGACACCCTCTGACACGTCTCAAGGGCCTCGCTCCAGTCCTCATCCTCTATAGCACCCACCTCGGATTCCCAGCTAGTTTTGACAGCATACGCTATGGTAGAAGAGGAGGATGAGTGCAGTTCCAAATAGAGTATGGAGACCAGATGGCTAGGATCAGTGTCCTTAACTATTTCCAGGATGGGAAGGGACTCCAGCGGGGACATGACTGATGGGAACTGGGCCTGAAAAGCATGTCTAAAGAACGTTTGTTAAATTTTCGAATCATTAGTGGGGTCAAATTGACATTCATTGTTCATTCCAAAATTGACTAGTAAAGGGTATTCCTGCAGACTTTTACACTCTAGACTTTTATTCCACCTTAATAATATTTTTTTGGAGTTGGCTTTGCTGACAGGGACACAGTCATGCTAGAACCAAAAAAGATCTTTCCCAAATTGGTTTCTCAAAGTTGAAAGAGCAAAATTGTGTAAAATGCCTTTCCAAGCTGTACCATTACCAGCACCTTTCACTTGAAACGCCTGAACTTTTTGGAGTTTCCACACTTTTTGGCCATCATGTATAGTGTAATGTCAGGTTCTCTTTCAAGAAAAACTCCATCATTTCTTTCCAACAGATATACACATGAGACTTGGTGAGAGAACGTAAGGAATTTGTATTCTCTTGATTGATGCAAAACAAATGAAGTACAGGCAATCAGAGTTCATTTATTTCCTAAGTTGCACATACAAATAGAGGTAATTACTATACACAGTTAGAGGGTCATAATATACCACAGCAGTAATCTTCTGCAGGGAATTGCACTGACTCCACTTATCTGTCATTGATGAGTATATTGATTTATTTCTAACTTCTCTAATTTTTTCCTGTTTTAATGGCTGAGGCATGGATTGTGTTTTCATTCCACCTGAGGAAAAATAAACCCCTGCTCCTCTCTGTAATATAAAGATGAAGTTTATTTATTGATATTTTTTCATAGTTACAATGGTCCAGTGTAAGTTCCTAAATTTGATCTTGTATCAGCCTCTTGCAGTTCTTTTGTATCATGTGAGAGAAAAAAGCAGAAAGAAGAGCCAATGTGTTCATGTGCTGATAATTCTGATAGAAGGAGAAAGCAGAGTGACAGAGGGCTGAGCTCATCATTGTGACGCTTTTTCTTTTACTATCCAATCACAGGCTGGTGAAGATCCAGGACACTTGAAACCCTTTTAAATACATTGTGTTTTTCGGTAATTTGCATTGCATTGAAATAGCGTGCACGCAGGTGCTTACAGGGTGTCTGTGTGTACTTTAAGCAATGCTTGCACTGCAAAATTCCTGTGTAAGTGCTCATGTATAGTGCTGCTCCTAAACTCACATTTTAAGCACATAAACTCAACTAAAAAAAAGCCTATGGGGGAGCCGTAGGAAAGAGAACAGGGCCTGTTATGCACACATGGGGGGAGGTGGAGGACATGTGGTTGCTATGGGCAACAAGTGTAAGGCTAGGTTCACGCTATGTGTGGCACAGTATGCAGCAGGGGGTCCAATGCGTCCCTGTTCACCATTTCCGGTCTGAATTGGGTCTGAATTTTTGCCTGAATTCGGACCTGAAATGGAGCCAAAGACTCACAGGACCATTCACGCGGCATGGTCACCCTGGAGATGTGTGAACCGGCTCCATTGAGAGCCAGTCACACTCTCCTAGCATATGAATTGGATGCGGGGAAACCCGCATCCAATTTGCATAAATGTGAATCCAGCCTAAGGGAATGGTATCACAGCCAAACAGCGGGAGAGCAGTAGCAGCAGGAGTAATGGGTCTCATGTATAACGAAGGAAGTGGTTTGCTGCCGGCTGCCCAAATGGTCGGTGCCCCAGCATTCGGGACAGTAATCCATGTGGCAGAGACCTTAGAGACCTAGCCATGGGTATAAAAAGAGTTAACCAAGCTAAGTCGTGAATGCAGGATATTCGCGCAGTGTCATGGTGGAACCTCTATTCTATCACTGGGAGTGGAGTGATAGGAGAGTTGGACTGGTGGAATGGGACATTGCTCTGTGGTGTCTCCTTCAAGATGTCACATTCCAAGCAAAGGTGTAAGTAACATGGGACAGTGTGACGTGTGCAACAAAGCCTCAGGTATGATGCAGATGCAATGGTGTACAGCTCACTTTTAATCCGGGGTAGTGCCTTGATGTTGAATTCACATAAATATGGTCCTGCCTGGTTTCGGGCATCAGTGAGCGAGCCCCCTGAATGGAGAGAGGCCCTGTGTGCACGCGTGAGTTGGCCCTGCCCACATGCGCATTCATTTTATTAGGCTTCCAATGGACCACAATGTGACCAAACTTGGACCTGCAGCCTTTTTTCTGATGCAGTGCTCCCCAACACACAGTATGTACATTATTGTTTCTTGTAATTTGCTGCTACACATGTGCATTGCTTGAGTGCATTGGTGTGGCATTCAAACCGAATGACACTAAAACACTCTGCACTTTGTCGTGGAAATGAATGGAGCTTAGAGCAAAGAAATTTGCTCGGTGCGCTGAAAACTTTGCTGCACTGAAAAGCGCAATTGTGGATATTAATACGTGCCAAACACCATTAATCCATTGTACTGAAAAGAACAATGTACAGCTCTTTTTTATGAGGTTATCCCAGCGCGCTCGGTGACAAAGAAAGAAAAAGACGCTCGCTGTAGTCAATTCAATGCCAACTGAAGGGTCTCTGTGTCCTACAGCAGAGCTTAGGTTTATTTACAGAACAAAAGGGGGTTACAAGGGAGTGGCTTCAAGACCACCAATCACAGACATGTATACTTTCAAAAGTACAATAGAAAAGGAGTGAGTGTTTATGGAATAACACGGCCGTGTGCAGAGACTCTAACTGCCAAGTGAAAAAAGCAATGTGGCTGCCACATTGGTTCTCATGGACTCGGCCATGCTAATTCACAAGCATACACTCTCATCATAACCTGTTAAAAGAGAATCCTATATAATATAGTTCATAAAAACCATGTTTGATAGTGATCATGCTATTGTTCCAGTGAATGGGACTTTACTATATCTGCAAAAGACAATAGCAGCAGTGTTTCAATTATATGGATCAAATATGACAGAAAGATGCCAGCCATTAATCCTGGTAAAGGGCAGATATTATTAAAACGATAAGAATTCCACATCTCAAACATATCTCCGCAGTGAATACCGGGCCCCCGGCCGGCTGATATACATTTGTGCGGCGGAGTTCTCCTTGCACTGCCATAGATGCGGACCAGCACCAGCGATAGGGATGATCAAGCTACAAGTAGCGTGCAGTCTCTATTTAATGGAAGATTTCCACAATTACAGGTCTTTCCTCAATGCCAGTTAAAGCGGAGTTCCACCCAAAAGTGGAACTTCCGCTTTAGGTATTCTAACCCCCTGACATGCCACATTTGGCATGTCATTTTTTTGGGGGGGGAGCGGGTACCTAGTTTTGACAGGTACCCGCTCCCACTTCCGCTCGGAGCGCCGCGGCACCCTGAACGGAATTTCTCCTCTCCCCCTCCCTCCCTGCAATCTTCTGGGACATGTCAGAGGTCCCAGAAGATTGCCGGCCAGTCAAGACGCGCAGCCTGACTCGCGCATTCGCAGTGGGTACCCGGCTGTGAAGCCGCAAACTGTCACAGCCGGGTGCCCACAGCAGTGATGCCGGCGCCGAGGGAGAGGATCGAGGCTTCGGGCGGCCGCATCGCTGGACCGTTGGACAGGTGAGTGAAATGGCTGGAACTCCGCTTTAAATCGATATTCGCTGTGCATAGCGATTACCGGTAAATTGACACTGAGAGACAATGGCAATTCAACTAAAAATACATCCTAAAGAAACGTCCACATAAATATTAATAAAATTTCCACAACACACTGCCTTATGTGTATTGTTGCACATTGCCATGCATAGGTCTGAATGAAGCCAAACCCTTTAGAGTCCCCTCCCTGTGCTCAACATTTGTTTTAAAGTACTTTTGTATATACTTACCTAAACTGCGGAGCTTAAGCGTTCAAAACTACGCAGACTCTTGTGGTAATGTATTGCCTTGTCTTTTAAATCTACTCAGTTGGCCAGAAATACTGCAAGCGTTTATGCTACAGTTTCCATTGATTTCAGTGGAAGGCCTATTAACATTTGAAGATGGGCCTTTCATTAAGAAAAAAAACTCTGAAGCACATTTGTGGGGGAGTACGCTGGCCAGCAAGGTACTATTTGGAGAAAGGATGTGCAGTGCTGGAAGGCCACAGGATGAAGGTCATAGAAGTGGTAGGTATTGGCTGTTTGATGAATGCTTAGCACAGGAAGCAGAGGCTCCGTAGGTTATGTGCAATTATCTTTCAAGCATCCTACAGAAATTCTATAGAAACCAACATGCATGCACACTCCTAATGAAAGACAACGGTACATAAAACCATGTTCACATCACTTTTTATATACTTTGGTGTATGCCTGTGTTTAGTTCCACTTACTCATGCTGCTTCATTTAATTGAAGGTACACTTAAGTCAAACTTAATAATAAAGCATTGAAATCACAACCTTCCTGTCCACAACTTCCATTAGCTAAAAATACTATACAAAATTGCTGCACAAAAATAGATGAGATAGTGCAATTGTGAATCTGAAAAAAGTCATTCAATGTGCCAACACTTGACATATAAAGTGCCAAATACTGATGGATTCAATATTCTAACTCACCAGGAGGAACACCATTTAAATGAAAAGTTCTATAATCATAAACTTAGAAAATCCAATCAACATAAAATTACACAATAATGAATGAATTTATTATGTTTAAACAAGAAATAAAATGAAAAAAAAAAAAAAAAACCTCCACATATATGGTCAAATAAATGTAAAACTGTGTTAAATGATAAACAAAATATTTTGTGTGCATCTGACTCAAAATGAACCCCCGCCACCATGCTTCACAGAAAGGCTTACCAGAAATATATAATATCTGAATATAGAGAAGTCATATAATGCATGGATTAACTACTGCTCTGCCAAAAATCTTCTCCGGTTATCAGACAAATGAATAAAAGGATGGATACACAAATCGCAGGCGATAGATACTGCTCACTTCTCCACAAAAGTCATCCAGTCATCACACCCATGTTAAGAAGCAAAACAGAGCAATGCTCTCCTCATAGTGTAAAACCCAGGGCCGGGACAAGGGGTGGGTAGGAGGGAAAGCTGCCCTGGGCACAATGGTTTATTGCAGGGATGGGGGAGCCCTGACCCTAACCCCAAGAGAAAGGGGAGAGTAGTTTGGCATCTTTGCCCTGGGCGCTGGATGACCTCGTCCCGGCACTAGTAAAACCCAATGAATATTTGGTCAATTTAGTAGAAGCACTCACAAAAAACACAAAGAATAGTTTATTAAAATGTATTAAAAGCACTCACATGTAATAACAATCTACAGTGCTGTACAAAAAAATTTCATCTGGGAAAGCACAGGGACACTTTCGGGCAGGTTGTAACGTCACGGCGTTAAGCTCAGTACCCGTTTCATCAGAGTTGATGTCATCGGGGGCTCAGAGGCTGCTCCGGAACACCACATATTAGATATCCTTTCTGGGTCTTGGAAGATGAGGAAGTAAAATTACTTATGCAAACCAAGCATGGCAATAGTATCATCTTGAGTATTGTCTTTTTGTTAAAAATTAATATAACAATTTCACAAAACTGGATATGAAAAATAGCTAATTTGTGTATATACAAAAAGAGAAAAAAAAAAAATGCTTGATATACACCATCCAATGCCCAATGAAGGAGTATAAAATAATATCAATAAATAGAGACTGCCTTAATATATAACTAAAGCTCCCAACTTGATCAAAAATATTTACATAAATTCACATTAAATATCCTAAAATGACCCAAAAATGAAAAAATAAACAATAAAAACTAAAATAAAATAAAATACAAAGATAAAAATGGGATAAATATAAAAATCAATTATCAACAATGAAAATAGAATAAACCTATATACTAATGCTCCAAAACAGTCAGTTATATTATCAATAGGCTGTGCCTCAAATATTGGGTTTATTTTCCTTTTGCCAAATAGGATGAAAAAAAAAATTAGAGGATTTACAGAAGTAAGATAGAGATAGACATAAAACTGAACACTCAAAATGACTAGATTATTAACCCATATTAATAAATGCGTTAACCTCCCAATCGTCTTTTAAACCATGTGGAAAAAGCACCTGTAGGTTATGAATCTACTTGGTTTCCAGTTTGGATAGCTCTCGTTTAGCCACACACCCTCCAATGCAGTGTATATTTGTCCATTCCAAGGAAAAGGGTGCCTGTGGGTTCCTTATCCTGAACAGCTGCCTAATTTTTTGGGACACAATGCCCCTTAAAATCCCTTTTTATCTTACCTATATGTTCATTTAGTTGAACATTCAAAGCCTGCGTGGTCCTCCCCACATATTGTAGGCCACACAGGCATTGAAACAAATAGACTACATTGGTGGAGGCACAGATAATAAAGGATTTGATGGAATACATTTTAGCCCCCGTTCACACTGGGGCGACCTGTGAGGCAACCTGGTCGCCTCACAGGTCGCCGCAGGTCGCCTCCCATAGGGAAGCTGCGGACCCGTTCTGATAGGAGTGACACAAGTCGCTCCGACTCAGAAAAAGGGTCCGAAGCTTCTTTGGGGCGACCAGGAGGCGACCGCCATAGACTTCAATGTTACGAAGTCCGTGGCGGCCGCTCCGAGGTAGCGGCGCGCTGCTCGCACCGCGACCCCGGAGGTCGCGGTGCGAAGTAGCGTCGCCCCAGTGTGAATGGGGGCTTAGAGGTAGAGGCAGATGTAAACAAATATGTATTTCTTTTACTCGCTGATTAATCTAGTAGAAAGGCACTTTTTGAATGGAAAGAACTCTTTAAGGTTGTGAAAAAAAGGGTCTAATCAGTTGGTCTAATTTATGGGTGGTGTCTTGCTGGCACCCTGTTGTGGGTTTATGGCTGACGCCTGGCAGTGTGGGTTGCCTGCTGGCACCCTGGTGTGGGTTGGTGGGTGACGCCTGGCAGTGTGGGTTGCTTGCTGGCACCCTGTTGTGGGTTGGGGCTGATGCCTGGCAGTGTGGGTTGCTTGCTGGCACCCTGTTGTTAGTTGGTGGCTGACGCCTGGCATTGTGGGTTGCTTGCTGGCACCCTGTTGTGGGTTGGTGGCTGACGCTTGGCAGTGTGGGTTGGTGGCTGACGCCTGGCAGTGTGGGTGGCTCGGTGTCCCCCTGTTGTGGATGGCTTGCTTGCCAGAACACTGTGGTGGCACTGGCTGGCTGGCTGGCTGCCTTGGCGTCCCCCTGTTCTGGGTGGCTGGCTTGCAGGAACAGTCTGTGGTGGCTGGCTGTCTGACTTGGTGTCACCGTGTTATGGGTGGCTGGCTTGCAGGAACACTGTAGTGGCTGACTGGCTTGGTGTCACCCTGTTATGGGTTGCTGGCTTGCAGTAAAACTGTGGTGGCTGGCTGGCTTGGTTTCACCCTGTTATGGGTGGCTGACTTGCAAGAACACTGTGGTGGGTGGGTGGCTGGCTGGCTTGGTGTCACCCTGTTATGGGTGGCTGGCTTGCAGGAACACTGTGGTGGCTGGCTGGCTTGGTGTCACCCTGTTATGGGTGGCTGGCTTGCAGGAACACTGTGGTGGCTGGCTGGCTGGCTTGGTGTCACCCTGTTCTGGGTGGCTGGCTTGCAGGAACACTGTGGTGGCTGGCTGGCTTGGTGTCACCCTGTTATGGGTGGCTGGCTTGCAGGAACAGTCTGTGGTGGCTGACTGGCTGGCTTGTTGTCACCCTGTTATGGGTGGCTGGCTTGCAGGAACACTGTGGTGGCTGGCTGGCTTGGTGTCACCCTGTTGTGGGTGGCCTGCTTGCTGGAACACTGTGGTGGGTGGGTGGCTGGATGGAACACTGTGGTAGGTGGCTGGCTTGTGGTCACCGTGTTGTGTGGGTGGCTGGCTTGGTGTCACTAACTCACCCTGGCCTGTTGTGGGTAGCTGGCTTGCTGGAACACTGTGTGGTCACTGGTCACGGTGGCAGGTGACTGGCTTGGTGGCGTCATCTGGGTAGCTGCTTTGCTCGCTGGAATCCTGTTGTGGAATGGGTGGCTGGATGCTGGCCTGCTGGCACCCTGTTCTGTTGTGGGTCGGATGGCTGTCGGCTGGCAACCTGTGGTGGGTGGGTGGCTGAGGCCAGGGCCTGTGGGTGGATGGATGGCTGGCACCGTGACCTGACCAGACTGCAGCTGGCTGTAACACGAGGCTGTATGAGGCGTGAGAGGCATTCTTAAGGCAGAGAATGTGTGCAGCGCGCGGTGAAATGGCGTCACGTATGGGCCGGGCAGGCGTGGGAGGTGGTGTTAGAAGGCAGAACGTGTGCACGCAACATACGTAATGACGTCATGAAAATATTGGCAATATTGGTAAATCCAAAGGCTTATGCAGATATATCGGGGGGGAGTGCATATCGGCCCCCGATATATCGGTGTTGCCGATAATCGGTTGATCTCTAGTTATATCCCTCCCTTGCTCTATCCAAAATGAAAAAAAGATTTTTGCCTATAGTTCCACTTTCATTTCCTGTAATAATTCCTCCAAAGATTCTTACCCAGAACTATCCTGACTACATTCTGGATCTCCTATCTGTTATTTCTGTTCTTCTCCAAACACACCAACATAAAAAAGCCTATGGTCAAAATGTAAGATCTACCTTAAATTTCAATGATTTTTATGCTACTGCTATGGTTCTGAACAATCTTGAAGTTTGTAAACTTACCTTGTGAAGATCCCCATACATTTTCTTCCTTGAATTCTGTGACACGTAGTCACTATGCTCTGTGGGTAGGCACGGCTGTGTCACACATTTTGTAGAACTTGACTTCTCAACTACAAAGAAGCTGAGAGGAGGAGATTCATGAGGCGGAGTCAGTACAGGAATCACTGCTTGCCGGCAGCAAGGTACCATGGAATATGTAGTCCTTTTCCCAATCTCCCTCTCCCAAACAGCAGGTGAGAAGCTACAAAGAATGGAGGAAATCTAGGAAGTTGTGGAAAGGGATTGCCAGCAGACAGGCAGAACAACATTAACCACTTCCAGCCCATCATATAGCAGAATGACGCCCAGAAAGTGGTTAAGTCATCTTGACTGGGTGTCATATGACGTCCAGCAGGATAAACCGCTCGCACGCTCCTGCGAGGGCGCTCGGAGCGGCGATCGGTGGTGCAGTGTGCCACTCTGACACACCGCATCTCCGATCCCGGTAAAGAGCCTATGACGTAGGCTCTTTACCATGTGATCAACTGTGACCAATCACAGCTTGTCACATCGTAACCAGGAAGTGGCTTTCCTCCATTCGCGCTGACAAGGCACGAGTAAAGGAGAGCCGATTGGGGGCTCTCCTGACAGGGGGGTCTGCACTGATAATCAGGGCATTTATTATCTGTGCAGACCCATCAGGGATGCCCACTAGAGCCTACCAGGGATTCCCACTAGTGCCCAACAGGGATGCCAATCAGTGCTAATTAAAAATGCCAATCAGTGCCCATTAGTAATGCCTGTCAGTGCTTCATTAGTGCTGCCTATTAGTGCCATCTATCAGTGCCCATCAGTGCCGCCCATCAGTTCCCATCATTGCCGCCTATCAGTGCCACCAACAGTGCCGATTAGTGCTGCCTATGAGTGCCCATCAGTGTTACATAGTGCCTCATCATCAGTGCCCATCTGTGCCACCTCATCAGTGACTATCAGTGCTGCCTCATCAGTGCCCCTCAGTGCAGCCTCATCAGTGCAGTAGAAAACTTACTTATTTACAAAATGTTTAACATAAACAAAGAAAAACTTTTTTTTTTTTTCAAAATTTTCAGTCTTTTTTTATTTGTTTAGCAAAAAAGAAAAAAAACAGAGGTGATCAAATACCACCAAAAGAAAGCTCTATTTGTAGGGAAAAAAATTATAAAAATGTTGTTTGCGTACAGTGTTGCATGACTGCGCAATTATCATTCAAAGCGTGACAGTGCTAAAAGCTGAAAATTGGCCTGGGCAGGAAGGGGGTAAAAGTGTATTGAAGTAGTTAACTACTGTATTGAAGTAGTTAAAGGAGATTTTTCAAGAAAGTTTATATTGGATTGTTACTAATAACTGCTTTTGTTTAAATTAAATACTTGATTCTGCAGCATGTGTAGACCTCTATAATGTGTAAGTGTCACCGGCGCAACAAATAATAGTGAAAATAATGCTCTGTCAAAAATCTTCTCCGGTTATCAGAGAAATTGCCAAAAGGATGGAAACACAAATCGCAGGCGATAGATACTGCTTACTCCACAAAAGTCATCCAGTCATCACACCTATGTTAAGAAGCAAAAAAGAGCAATGCACTCCTCATAGTGTAAAACCCAATGAATACTTGGTATTAAAACTTAGTAGAAGCACTCACATAAAATTCAAAGAATACTTTATTAAAATGTAGTAAAAGCACTCACATGTAATAGCAATTTACAGCGCTGTACAAAAAAAATTCTCATCTGGGAAAACACAGAGACACTTTCGGGTAGGTTGTAACATTACTGCATTCACCTTAGTACCCGTTTCATCAGACTTGATGTCATCGGGGGCTCAGAGGCTGCTCCGGATCACCATATATTAGATATCCTTTCTGGGCCTTGGAAGATGAGGAAGTAAAATTACTTGAAAAAAGAAAAATGCTTGATATACACCATCCGATGCCCAATGAAGAAGTATAAAATAATATCAATAAATAGAGACTGCCTAAATATATAACTAAAGATCCCAACTTGATCAAAAATATTTACATAAATGCACATTTAATATCCTAAAAAGACCCCCAAAAATGGTGGGGGCCCAGATAATAAAGGATTTGATTGAATACGTTTTAGAGGTAGAGGCAAATGTAAACAAACCTGCATTTCTTTTACTCAGCTGATTAATCTAGCAGAAGGGCACTTTTTGCATGGAAAGAACTCTTTAAGGTTGTGAAAAAAGGGTCTAATCAGTTTGTCTAATTTATGGGTGGTTGCTTGCTGGCACCCTGTTGTGGGTTGATGGCTTACGCCTGGCAGTGTGGGTGGTTGCCTGCTGGCACCCTGTTGTGGGTTGATGGCTTACGCCTGGCAGTGTGGGTGGTTGCTTGCTGGCACCCTGTTGTGGGTTGATGGCTTACGCCTGGCAGTGTGGGTGGTTGCTTGCTGGCACCCTGTTGTGGGTTGATGGCTTACGCCTGGCAGTGTGGGTGGTTGCTTGCTGGCACCCTGTTGGGGGTTGATGGCTTACGCCTGGCAGTGTGGGTGGTTGCTTGCCGGCACCCTGTTGTGGGTTGATGGTTTACGCCTGGCAGTGTGGGTGGTTGCTTGCTGGCACCCTGTTGTGGGTTGATGGCTTACGCCTGGCAGTGTGGGTGGTTGCTTGCTGGCACCCTGTTGTGGGTTGGTGGCTAATCAGTTTGTCTAATGTATTAGAGGCTACCCTATCCATCAGTGATGGGACTCCTCTGAAAAAAAAAACAAGAGTTTCTCTGGTAGAAAGCCCTTTTGAGCCCTTTATCCTTTTATTCCTTACATATACCTGCACCCTTCACATCTTTTTTCTTTTATTCTCCTCTAGTGCCTCTCTTTGTTCCATTTCTCATTTTTGATTTGATGTGCAAAAACCCCAATAACTGGGTCTCCTAGGGTCATGCTTGTAGTCAGACCTGCCCCCTGAGCTGTTGTGATAGGTATAATGAAGGGTGGCATTGTGATATCTTTCGTTCCTCATCTCATAAGAGCTGTTAAAAATCATCATCCTCTCTTTCTATTAAAGTATGATATCTGTTAGATGTTGGAATAATATGCCTCCCAGGGTATCTGTTCTTCACTTGCGGTGAAATTAAATCCTCTCTTTTTCTTGGGCCTATATACTTCCTGTTGGGAGATCTATAGGATTATCTCCTATTCTTAATGTATGGATGGGATTTAAATTGTTCTTGTTTACCCATCCCACCTTTTGAAGGGCCCTTGTTCTTCTCCACTCTATCTGGTGTTCTTTCCTCTTCCTAATCTCTCTGTATATGAGGTGACTCCTCAATTTCCATCTCTACCTTAACTCTGACAACTAAAAACTATGCCTGAATTATAATCAGCGGCATCCCTATTGTATTTTTTTCCTCTTTTTGATTTTCTGTTTAAACTCCTTTCGCTAAAATGTGTCTTTAAACTAACGGAACGACTCTGATACGCCTCATCCTGCTTATACTGCAACACTTTCTCTTTTAAGTCTTTTATTTCCACACTGATTTGGATGCATTTTTCGTTTTCTTTTGGAAAATAAATTGATAAAACCTAACTCCTGCTTCTTTGACATATTTCCAGTTTTCTAACTCTATTTCACCTTTTTGGGGATCAACATCCCACTTTAGGCTATGGTGAACCATGTGTTCTAAAATATATTTCTCCAAAAAGGAAATGTCCCATTCTGTATGAATTTCCGAAACCATCAAGTTTTTCAATATTACAAATACTCCTCCTATATCACTATCAAAAAAACTCAGTGGAAATGGAAACTCCATCTGTGTTAAAATTCAGTGTTGCTCAATATTCAAAAACATTCAAAAAAATATACCATGTAGATAGGCCCTTACCCCTATTGATACAAAAACAACATAGAAAGAAAAGATGGGGCTTTCAAGGCCAAGTGGGAGAAGGACGATCAAAAACAACAATCGATTATATATAAAAAACCTTGTTTATTGGTACAACTTAAAAAACATATAAACCCGATTCCAAAAAAGTTGGGACACTGTACAAATTGTGAGTAAAAAAGTAATGGACTAATTTACAAATCTCATAAACTTAAATTTTATTCACAATATAATATAGATAACATAGCACATGATGAAAGTGAGACATTTTGAAATGTCATGCCAAATATTGGCTCATTTTTGATTTCATGAGAGCTACACATTCCAAAAATGTTGGCACAGGTAGCAATAAGAGGCTGGAAAAGTTAAATGTACATATAAGGAAAAGCTGGAGGACCACTTTGCAACTTATTAGGTCAATTGGCCACATTATTGGGTATAAAAAGAGCCTCTCAGAGTGGCAGTGTCTCTCAGAAGTCAAGATGGGCAGAGGATCACCAATTCCCCCAATGCTGTGGTGAAAAATAGTGGAGGAATATCAGAAAAGAGGTTCTCAGAGAAAAATTGCAAAGAGTTTGAAGTTATCATCATCTACAGAGCATAATATCATCCAAAGATTCAGAGAATCTGGAACAATCTCTGTGCGTAAGGGTCAAGGCCGTAAAACCATGCTGGATACCAGTGATCTTCGGGCCCTTAGACGGCACTGCATCACATACAGGAATGCTACTGTAATGGATATCACAACATGGGCGCAGGAATACTTCTAGAAAACATTGTCGGTGAACACAATCCACCGTGCCATTCGCCGTTGCCAGCTAAAACTCTATAGGCCAAAAAAGAAGCCATATCTAAATATGATCCAGAAGCGCAGGCGTTTTCTCTGGGTCAAGGCTTGTTTAAAATGGACTGTGGCAAAGTGGAAAACTGTTTTGTGGTCAGACGAATCAAAATTTGAAGTTCTTTTTGGAAAACTGGGACGCCATGTCATCCGGACTAAAGAGGACAAGGACAACCCAAGTTTTTATCAGCGCTCAGTTCAGGTGCCTGCATCTCTGATGGTATGGGGTTGCATGAGTGCATGTGGCATGGGCAGTTTACACATCTGGAAAGGCCCCATCAATGCTGAAAGGTATATCTAAGTTCTAGAACAACATATGCTCCCATCCAGACGTCGTCTCTTTCAGGGAAGACCTTGCATTTTCCAACATGACAATGCCAGACCATATACTGCATCAATTACAACATCATGGCTGCGTAGAAGGATCCGGGTACTGAAATGGCCAACCTGCAGTCCAGATTTTTCACCCATAAAAAACATTTGGTGCATCATAAAGAAGAAGATGCAACAAAGAAGACATAAGACAGTTGAGCAACTAGAAGCCTGTATTAGACAAGAATGGGACAACATTCCTATTCCTAAACTTCAGCAACTTGTCTCCTCAGTCCCCAGACGTTTGCAGACTGTTATAAAAAGAAGAGGGGATGCCACACAGTGCCTTATGCCATGGCCTTGTCCCAACTTTTTTGAGATGTGTTGATGCCGTGAAATTTAAAATCAACTTATTTTTCCCTTAAAATTATACATTTTCTCAGTTTAAATGTTTGATATGTCATCTATGTTGTATTCTGAAATTTGAAACTTCCACATCATTGCATTCTGTTTTTATTCACAATTTGTACAGTGTCCCAACTTTTTTGGAATCGGGTTTGTATATGACATTAGGGTATATAACCCGACATCAATACAACACAGAATTAAACAGGTACATTAGTGCAGAAATACTTTCCCATAAGGGGGTATCAAGGACCCATTAAAGATGTTATAGGGTCTCTGGTGGAATAACGGTCTAGGGGTCCCAGCAAGCCGACGCGTTTCGGATGGGGCTTCCTCAGGGCCAGAGAGACCGGTTGTGACGGAAGAGTAGGTAAGACAGAACGCACATGGAGAGCAGGAGTGCCAACAAAGCCTTTTATTGAACGGTAGCGGGTATGTTCACAAAGAAAGGGGCCAAACAAAGGTGCCCAGGGTCAGACCCAACGTGGGTAGGACAGAGTTCCAGATAGCAGGGGTAGTCCATAACAGGGGGCTCCCGATAGAATGGGCAAAGTCCTGGCCAGCAAGGGATTGGGCCACACACGGATCAGGGCAAACAATGAAGTGACAAAGTCTAGGCAGAGTTCTGGTAGGCCCAGGGTTACTCCACTCACCAGCAGGAAGGTCCAGGGTTAATCCACACTCCAGATTGTAGAAAAGGACAAGGTAATTCCAAATTCCAGGTTGGCTGTAGGATTGAAGAGGCCCACAGGAACCAATAGGGGATTCTGTGTTCTCTAGCCGCAGCTCAGAGACACACAGTCTTCCAAACAGCAAAGATGAACTACACACAGGAGAGACTCACTCAGCTAAATATATTAGGACTTGTGTCCCAGCAGGTGGGCCAGGCAACTCCCAGCCTGGCGTCCAGTTGCCCCAGCAACCAGCCCCGCCCCCCTCTATTTGAGCCCACACAAGGAATGTGTTCATTGTCCACAGTGAGCATGAAGGCGGAGAAGCAGACATTCAGGCACCTTGCTGGGGAGGGGAGAGGGACAGCACAGTGGGGGGGCAGGTAAAGGAGTGAGCAGCCAGGGGGGAGAGAAGAATCCCATGCTGGGGAAGATAGCAAAGTACTGGGGGTGCAGAAGAGAGGAAAAGAAGGGGGGGAAGTAAGGCCCGTGACAACCCCTCCCCCTTTTATTTTACAAGTGCCGACAGGGGGACCTCGGCAGGTCTCCTTGGAGGCACTTGTGGTAATAGGCTCACCTACTGAAGGTCCTGCTGCCGGGTATGGTGGGACAAGGGGATAAACACTGTAGACTCCCTGAGGAGGATTGAGCGCCATGGGGGTCAGCCAGTCACTGGGAGGCTGGGGTAGAGGTCCTTCCGCTGGGGCCAACTCTGGGTAGTTGACTGGGCGACTGTGGCTGGCGGATGTGTTGCGACGGTTCTGAGGGCAGCTGGCCTGAAGAGGCCCAGGTTGGTTACACCTATAGCACCGGAATTTGCTCAATGTGTGGTCAGAGTCTAGTTCCTGTTTAAATTTCTCACGGTCCCAGGTCAGGGTGGTATTCTGGTCAGGGTTGGTAACACTCACCGGATCCAGGGCAGAAGGGGAGTCCCGTTGGGTTTTCTCGGCGGGCAGGCCGTGGCTGGCTTGGCTCCTGGTAACAGCTCCGACGTATTGGCACTGTAGCTCTCCTAAATCATTTCCAAGCAGAATGTCCGCAGGTAGTCCAGCCATGATTCCAATTTGGCAGTGCTTTTCCCCAAAACCCATAGTCAAGGCGAACCGACGCCTTGGGGATGTGTTCCGTAGTACCACCTGCCATTTCAATAAAGAACCCGGGGCCTGGCTTGATGGCTTCGGGTTTTACCACGCGGGGATCAGCAATGGTGAGGAAGGCCCCAGTGTCCTGAAATCCCGTAGTTCTCTCTCCATCAATCAGGACCTCCTGCAGGTGGCGCTGCCTCTTCTCTGGGTAGGATGGGACAAGGGGATGAACACCGTAGACTCCCCGAGGAGGATTGGCAACAGTGGGGGTCAGCCAGTCACTGGGAGGTGGGGGTAGTGGTTCTTCCTCTGGGGTCAACTTTAGGTAGTTGACTGGGCAACTGTGGCTGGCAGACATGGTGCGACGGTACTGAGGGAAGCTGGCCTGAAGATGCCCGGGCTGGTTGCACCCATAGCACCGGCGGTCCAGAAATGGCCCAGAAGTACGAGGTCGGTAGGAAGGGGCTGTGGATGGTGTTGGGGCGACAGGGCGCTGGAGGAGTGGCAGGGGGTTGCTGGGAAGTGGTCTGCCTGTGTTCTGGGCTTTGGGCGGCTGGACTACCAGTCTCTTCCAATGGGGTTTAATGGCAAGGGCCTCGTCTGCCAGTGCAGCAGCCCGCTCAAGGGTGCCAGGGTCCCTCTCCTTCACCCACTCCAGAACCTCTGCTAGGCATTTGGCAAAGAATTGTTCCTTTAGAAAGGCCTGGACAACTTGTTCAATAGTAAAGGCCTGCTCCCCCTCCAGCCAGCGTCTGCAGGCCCGGAAGATTTTGTGCGCATACATCTTGAAGGAAGGCTCAGAATGACAGGAGAGGTCCCGGAATTTGATCCGGTGGGTTTCTGAAGTTACCGCGAAGTGTTCTAGTACAGTCTGTTTGATCCTACTGTAATCTCGATTCCACTGTGCGTTCATTGTCCGGTAGGCAGCAGCCGCACCCCCTTCCAGCAGGCCCACTAGGTGGCGTACCCAGTCTCCACGGGGCACCTCCAGCAGCTGACATAAGTGTTCGAAGTCCTGAAAGAACCCTTCCACATCCCCTGTAGCTTCACAAAATGGCTTGAAGTCTTTACGAGTCACCCTTGGCCGATCAGGCCCACCGACTCGTGGGCTGGGGAGAGGGTCATATCCCCTGAGGCCTCTCATGGTTTCTCGCTCATGAGCCCTTCGGATAGCCTCCCGCTTGTCATCCAAGGTGGCCCCGGGCCCCAGGATAGCCATCTCCTCTTCGTACCATGTGATCCAAGGGCTCCTGGGACTTGAGACGGCGGATGCACTCTGTTCATTCTCTGACGGCGGAGCATTTAAGCTTTCAGTTCTCTGAAGGCCGGCTTCCTCAATAGCGGTGACCAGCTCTTCTTTGGACAGGCCCCTGTAGGTAAGGCTTAACTCCTGAGCCTTTTCTTGCAAACTTGCCACAGTCCAATTTCTGTACTCCCCACCCCGCATTAGATCCAGGGTGATGGGGCTGCTCTCCATCCTCTTCAGCGTTCTGATCCCGCCACTGCCAACCAGTGTGACGGAAGAGTAGGTAAGACAGAACGCACATGGAGAGCAGGAGTGCCAACAAAGCCTTTTATTGAACGGTAGCGGGTATGTTCACAAAGAAAGGGGCCAAACAAAGGTGCCCAGGGTCAGACCCAACGTGGGTAGGACAGAGTTCCAGATAGCAGGGGTAGTCCATAACAGGGGGCTCCCGATAGAATGGGCAAAGTCCTGGCCAGCAAGGGATTGGGCCACACACGGATCATGGCAAACAATGAAGTGACAAAGTCCAGGCAAAGTTCTGGTAGGCCCAGGGTTACTCCACTCACCAGCAGGAAGGTCCAGGGTTAATCCACACTCCAGATTGTAGAAAAGGACAAGGTAATTCCAAACTCCAGGTTGGCTGTAGGATTGAAGAGGCCCACAGGAACCAATAGGGGATTCTGTGTTCTCTGGCCGCAGCTCAGAGACACACAGTCTTCCAAACAGCAAAGATGAACTACACACAGGAGAGACTCACTCAGCTAAATATATTAGGACTTGTGTCCCAGCAGGTGGGCCAGGCAACTCCCAGCCTGGCGCCCAGTTGCCCCAGCAACCAGCCCCGCCCCCCTCTATTTGAGCCCACACAAGGAATGTGTTCATTGTCCACAGTGAGCATGAAGGCGGAGAAGCAGACATTCAGGCACCTTGCTGGGGAGGGGAGAGGGACAGCACAGTGGGGGGGCAGGCAAAGGAGTGAGCAGCCAAGGGGGGAGAGAAGAATCCCATGCTGGGGAAGATAGCAAAGTACTGGGGGTGCAGAAGAGAGGAAAAGAAGGGGGGAGGAAGTAAGGCCCGTGACACCGGTATTCAAAAACATTCATTATGTGAACCCTCAAAGTATTGAAAATAAAACCACAGCAGCCAGTAACCTTAATTAGCTAAAGAGCCTAGCCACCATTCTCCAATAATTGAAGTTCTGGGAACACAGGTCCTAGTTTGAACATTGGGTATTCCAGATCCTCCCACATAGTGCAATGTGTTGTGAAGATTGGGTGGCAATGTCTTTACACCTCCTTACACCATCTATACCAGGGATCTCCAAACGATGGCCCTTCAGCTGTTGCGGAACTTCACATCCCATGAGGCATTGTAAAACTCTGACATTCACAGACATAACTAGGCATGATGGGAATTGTAGTTCCTGAACAACATGAGGGCCATAGTTTGGAGACCCCTGATCTACACCATCTACACACTGCACAGCCCATAATCTGACAACTACTAATCTTGTTGCACCATGGTGTCCTCTGTTCTCCTTGATGACACCAGCCCCTATTTTATAGCAGTTCTTTGCATGATTGCCTGATACCACCTTCTCTCCTCATGGCACTCCCACCTCTGCTCCTCTGTCACACTCCTCACTCACCGTCCCCCTACACATCACTGCCAGGAGGCAGAACTCTTGGAGGGAAGCCTATAACCCATCGGGTGATCTCTCACAGGATAGAACAAAAGATACTTTTTTTGGTTTTCCAAGTTTGGTACAATGTGTTTTACATAACAACAGGTGTCTTTTATCCTTTGGCATATTGCCTGGAATTAGTCTTTAGTAAAGCTCTAACAAAAAAGTGTCATTTACTATCACCATGAAAAGAAAATTATCATTGATAATATGCACACCAAATTGGAAGAATGTTAAACAATAATCACATTTCCGAGGGGGTTTTAAAGGTGGTCACTGACAAAAGGGAGACATACAATATCTGTTAAAAAAAAAATAATATTATATGCAGAGACATGAATTCAGGAACATATTGAACAATGCAATAACATTACAGTAGACATGACATACAATCAGGATCTGATCATCGTGAGATAGATTTCACCACCAAGCCACAAAGCTTAACCACTTGCCAACCAGCCGCTGCAGTTATACAGCGTCAGGTCGACAGATTCCCACAAATCGCCGTACCTGTACAGCGGTTTGCTGGAGTGACCCTTGGGGGTGCGCGCGCGCCCACTCGCCAGCGGGAAAGCCGATCCACGAGGCCGGCGGCCGCGATTGCTGCCAGGCGCCCGTGATTGCTCCCCTGAAGAGAGAACGGCAGTCTGCTGTTGTAAACAAAGCAGACCATTGTTCTCTCAGGAGTCCATACAGAGCTCCTTTGTTCCTCCTATTTAGGAACACAGATCTCTGTATTGATTTCACAAGCCCATCCCCCTCACAGTTAGAAAACACCCCCTAGGGTCACATTAAACCCTTTGATCGCCCCTGGGTTAAACCCTTCCCTGCCAGTGTCATTATTACAGTAACCAGTACGTTGGCTTGCAGAAGTGGTTGTACCGGGATGATGCCTGCAGCTGCAGGCATCAACCCAGTACCATTTGCTAGAGCCAGCGGTCGGCTTTCAGAAGATAACAGCCGATGCAGCTCAGCAGCCGCTCAGGAGTTATCCCAGTGAGCGGGAGGGGACAACCCCCCCCCCCTCCAGCCGCCTTCCGTGGCCTTGCCTACCGGGAGACCCGAGTAACCAGTCGACAAGTCCGCCAGCTGGTTGGAGTGCCTAAAGAAGCTGGATTCGGATCGGGTCTCCAATTGTCATTTCCGTCACTTCCAGTTTACTTGGCTGCCAATGCCACCGATTTAAAAAAATTATCAGTATTCAAAAATGGCAATTTCAGCATTTTGAATACTTTGAAGTGTAGTGGAGGGGTCTAGGGTCTTTTAGACCCCAGATCCCTCCATAAAGAATACTTGTCACTGCCGATTACTGTCACAAGGGATGTTTACATTGCAATAAAAGTGATCACATTTTTTTTTTAAAAAGTGTTAAAAATAAAATAAAGAGGAAAAAAAAAGAATTTTAAAGCGCCCCTGTCTCCATGAGCTCGCGCAAAGAAGAAAACACATATGTAAGTCGCGCCTGCAAATGAAAACGGTGTTCATAGCACACATGTGAGGTATTGCCTCGATTGCCAAAGCAATAATTAAAAAAAAAAGACCTCCTCTGTAACTCCAAACTGGTAACCGTTGAAATTTTTTAAAGCCAAAGCCTCACCTATGGGGATTTTTAAGTACCGTAGTTTGTCGCCATTCCACGAGATTGCAAAATTTTAAACCATAACATGTTAGGTATCTATTTACTGGGCGTGACATCATCTTTCACAATATACAAAAAAATAGGGCTAACTTTACTGTTTATTTAATGCAGTGAAATGTATTTTTAATAAAAATCATTGCGTTTGAAAGACCGCTGCGCAAATACCACGTGACAAAAAATATTGTGCCATTTTACTCTCCAGAGTCTTTGCTAAAAAAAAAAAAAAATATATATATATATATATATATATATATATATATATAGATAATGTTTGGGGTTCAAAGTAATTTTCTAGCAAAAAATACTGATTTTAACTTGTAAACAACTTATGTCAGAAATAGGCCTGGTCCTAAGTGGTTAAGTTATGTCGCCTTTGAAGTATTAACCACTTGCCGACCGCCGCACGACTATTTACTGCAGTCAGCCCCTACTGGCCAAAACGACGTAGGGCTACGTCGCGCCCCCGCTCCTTCACTAACATCACCGCGCGAGTGACCGGTGGCTCCGATGTCCGCTGGTCACTCGCGATCTCCCGCTGGAGAGGCAGAAAGGCAGGCGGCTGTTGTAAACAAAGCCGCCTGTCATTCTCCCTGGTGTAACTGCAGAGATCATATGATCCTGCTACGTAGGATTGTAGGTCTCTGTGGTTACATCATGTAAAGCTCCTGCGTTTTCTGAAACAAGATGGATTTGCAGCTGCAGAAAAACTCCACTCAGTAGTCATGTAGAGATACGTTGAAATACCAATTCCAACTCCCAAGGTTCCGACAGCGAGGTACGCTTGTAAGCATATGAGCTTCAAGGTAGGTTGAACGAACATGTGAGTGAGAACGCCGGCGGTTGAAATAGCCGCTCTGCGGCGCTCAGTGATGACAGCATCGGTCTTAAAGGTGTATGCGCACTTACCAGAAGAGAATGGTGGGACGCATACACTGAATTGGAAAGTGGAATAAGGGTACCAGAGGTACCAGAACATTACACATCACAAGTCACACCCCCCCACAGTTAGAATCACGCCCCTAGGGAAACATTTACCCCACTTATCACCAATAAAGTTAACCCCTTCCCTGCCAGTGTCATTATTACAGTAACAGTGCATATTTATAGCACTGATTACTGTAATAATGTCACTGGTACCCCCAAAAGTGTCAACAATTTCAGTCAAGGGTCCAATCTGTCCGCCGCAATGTCGCAGTCCCGCAAAAAAAAATCACAGAACGCCGCCATTACTAGTAAAAAAAAAAAACAATAAAAATTACATAAATCTTTCCCGTAGTTAGTAAACGCAATAACTTTTGCACAAATCAATCAAAATATGCTTATTGTGATTTTTTTTTACCAAACATATGTAGCAGAAAACAAATTGGCCTAAAATGTTAAAACCTTTTGATTTTTACATTTTTTTTGGAGAATTTCATATAAAAAATGTGAAAAATATTGTTATTTTTTCAAAATTGTCGCTCTTTTTTTGTTTATAGCGCAAAAAGTAAAAATCGCACAGGTGATCAAATACCACCAAAAGAAAGCTCTATTTGTGGGAAAAAAAGGACGTCAATTAATTTGGGTACAGCGTTGCAGGACCGCGCAATTGTCCATTAAAGTCACTCAGTGCCAAATCGCAAAATAGGCCCTGGTCTTTGAGCAGCCAAATCCTCCGGGGCTTAAGTGGTTAATTATTAAAAATGATTGGCTAAACCAAAAAAACTTTTTTCATCACTATGTTTCCTTTATACTGGCTTTTTAAAACAGTGTGATAATAAAAAGGCAAGTAAAATGCTTGGTGTAATAACACTTTTGTGTTATTGTGAGATGCTTGTGGCTGCAAAATAACGGATGCCATTTTTGGATTTGCCCCTTTATTAAACCCATTGGTTACTAGGATTCTCTTCTTAACACAGTATATAGAATAACCAAAATGCTACAATTTAATAAAACATATCCATTATATGATCATAAATCCTGAGCATATACTGTATAAAGAAAGATTAATAATTGTATAGATGTATATAAAAAACAACAATTACTATATAGAAGATATATGAGATATTTTAGATTGCTAGCAGATGTACTATTAAGGATATAATGTCATATGGCCACTAGATGGGGTATATACACATATCATGTTAATAATAAGTATTATTTGTTACTGTCAATGTGTGAAATTAAGCATTCTATAGAATGCTTTTAGGCAAGACATGACGTGTCTGTGTTATTTTAATATGCTATATACTTTCCCTGGGCATTGTATATAAAATCTAAGCATTATACATGATGACAAGTACTATTTAAGCAGAATGCCTAGGGTATGTGTGAAATATTTCATACTTTGATGTCCCTTTTTCACCATTCTATAAATTGCCTAGGCATTCTAAAGAATGCCTAATTTCACACATTGATGGTAACATATATAAAGGCTTAAATTGATGTTCATATAGCATGTATCTTACACCAATGTTTAATAGATGTATAAAAAAAATATAAAAAATAATATATAATAGATGTGATAAATAGTAAACTCATATACTAGTATGTGTAAAAATTCTGCAACCTAAACGTATAGATAGTACACATAACAATATGATCCCTACTGTATATCTAATTTCTCATTTAGGCCATGAGGAGCCATGGTGTTTAATGTGTATTTCCAATACATCTAGTTGCACAGTTTCAGAAAGTTTTCTGCTTGAGGAGAAAAGACACAAATGTTTTCCAGAACCATACTCCAATATAGTGAATCACAAAATATATGATCACAAAAGGCCTTCAGCTCGCTCTCCACACATCAGGAAAGCCGATCTAACATGTTTCACCCGTGTGGGTCTTAATCATTGAGATTTGAGAAAAGCCTTGAAGCTTGTGGGCCCCGATGCAAAAGTTGATCTGCCCCCACCACACGCTGCTTCCACCATGCTCCAAGATACTCCAAGTGGAATGGTGACCCCTCCCATGCTCCAGAGGGCCTGTTCAGCCTTCCTGTTACATTAAGTTTTACACTGTGTCACTGGGGAAAAACACTTGCTGTGTCACCCTGCAAAGGTAGTTCAGTAAAGTCAGAGGGCCCAGGCCTGTCCTCGGCCCTCTGAGTTTCTGGTTTCACCTATACAGGGTGACAGGGCAAGCCTTTCCCCCCACTGGGCTCTCTCTGCTCAGCCCCTCAGCCTAGCCCAGTACAGCCCCCCTCCCTGCCTTGCTCAGCCCTGCTCGACTGTGCACGTGCACATAAGGTGGGGGCAGGCAGACCACACTCTGAGCTGCTGGGTAAAAGCGATGGGCTTGTATGCAAGAGGACTCTCACGTGCCCTGGCCTGGGCCCTGCCTGGGGTGGACAGGCCCTCTGACTTCCTGATTCACAAATCTCACTGCTTTCATCCGGCTAAGCAGGGAGTGGGTACAGGTCCTCTAAGTTGACTTAGGATGAAGCAGCAAGCATTTATTCCCAGCGGCACAGTGTAAAACAGGGTTTTTTTTTTGGAGATCCAGTCAATAAAATTTACTTCCAGCAGAGGTCCAAATGGCATTTTTGCAGAATGGCTCAGATCCTTCCCATCACGGCTCCCCTCTCCTCTTAGGCTAGGTTTCCATCACTGCAGCTGGGAAATGCACTCGAAATCCCACTTGTTTCCAATCCACAGAAGAATGCACTGCACTTTAGCAGATTTACAGGGGGCCATTAAGAATTAATGGCACTCCCACACATTGACACTTGTGGTGCATTTTAGCACAAGCCAAACTATATGTTGCTGCAACATCATGGGGCTTGGTGGGCCCAATTAAAAAAGGGTCAGAGACTTCTTTCATCATAGTATCCTTCCATTCACATCAGGACCCCCCTCTTCACAACAGTGTCCTCAACTCTCCCTTTACATCACCCCCCTCAAACCCTTTCAGTAATGTTCTCACACTCCCTTAATATCAAGCCCCCCCAACAGTACTGTCCTCTGCCTTCCTTTACTATAGTATACTCTTCCCTCTTTCACAACCCCCCCCCCCCCCACAGTACTGTCCTTAGCCCCCACCTCACTTTACTGTCCTCAGCCACCCCTCCAAATTACTGTCCTCCGCCCCCTACATATTCTTGTCCTCAGGCCCCCCCCCCCCACATTACTGTCCCAGAATCGCGCTTCCCGCGCGCCCCCTGTGGTGCACATATGATAGTGTCCATGCTCACCAGGTTCACCAGACTCGGTTTTCTGCCGAAAACTTCAACTTACCGAAATCTCCAACCACGTCACTTCCGGTGACTGTACAGCAGGAATAACTGGAGATTTCGACCAATTGGTGTTTTTACAGAACACCGGCAGCCTATACACTCTGGTACTTGCTATAATGAGTTGACATTGTTAGCCCACCCGCTAGTTGTTACCTCCTTGGAGGCGGCCATGTTGTTGGTTTATAGCGAGTGAACTACAAATGTCCACACTTTATAGCGTGTACCAGAGTGTATACCCTGCAGCCTGTTCTGTGAAAATACCTGGTGGTTGAAATCTCCAATTATTCCTGCTGTAGAGTCACCAAAAGTGACGTGATTGAAGTTTTCGGCGAGTTGGAGATTTCGTCAGAACACCGGGGCGCATCATGGATCTTGGTAAAGGGCCAATGATAGCGGCCCTTTCCCACGTGATCACTCCATCCATAGATGGAGCGATCATTTGTCAACAAACCGGCACATGTCCGGTTCAGCACTCTCCTCGCACAGCAGTGCTCACCCGTGCCTCATCCATGCCTCATTCATGCCCATCTGTGCCTCATCCATGCCTCATTCATGCCCATCTGTGCCTCATTCATGCCCATGTGTGCCTCATGCATGCCTCATTCATGCCCATCTGTGCTTTATCCGTGCTTCATTTATACCCCTCTGTGCCTCATTCCTGCCTCCTTCATGCCCATATGTGCCACATCCATGCCCCATCTGTGCCTCATTCATGCCCATCTGTGCCCCATTTATGCCTATCTGTGCCTCATCCCTGCCTCATTCATGCCCGACTGTGTCTCATTAATGCCCATCTGTTCTTCATTCAGGCCCATCTGTGCCTCATCTGTGCCTCATTCATGCCCATCCGTGCCACATCCATGCCTCATCCATGCCACATCAGTGCTCCTCTGTGCCATATCAGTGCTCACCTGTGCCACATCAGTGCTCATCCATATTTCATCCATGCCTCATTAATGCTCATCAGTGCCACATCAGTGCTCATCCATGCCATATCAGTGTCACTACGGTGCTTATCAGTGCCCTACAGTGCCTCACAAAAGTGTAATGGGTAGTCAGGAAATTAGATTTGTAATTTTATGTCCCTAGAACACCTGATGGTGCTCCCTGAATGTTGGGCCTCTGTATGTGGCCAGGCTGTGAAAAAGTCTCACACATGTGGTATCGCCATACTCAGGAGGAGTAGCTGAATGTATTTTGGGGTGTAATTTTTGCTATGTACATGCTATGTGTAAGACATATCTTATAGATGGACGACTTTGTGTAAAAAAAAATGTGTTTTCATTTTCCTTTTCCTTCCACATTTTTCAAAAACTTGTGGAAAAAAATTACATGTTCAAAAGACTCATTATGCCTCCTAGATTATATGTTGGGGTGTTTGCTTTCCAAAATTGGGTCATTTGGTGGGTGTTTTTATTGTCCTGGTGCTCCAGGGCCTTCAAAAGTGTGATAGGTTGTCAGTAAATTATGTGTGTAATTTATGCTCCTAGAATGCCTGGAGGTGCTACTTGTATGTTGGGCCTCTGTATGTGGCAAGGTTGTGTAAAAGTGTCACACATGTGGTATTGCCATACTCAGGAGGAGTAGCAGAATGTATTCTGGGGTGTAATTGCAAGTAGGCCTATACAGTGTTTGAGAAATAACTTGGTAATATAACAGTTTTGTGGGGAAAAAAAATATC